>NC_046372.1:33126552-33426552 GCF_011125445.2 Fundulus heteroclitus
AAAATAAAGCACCCCCAGTTATATATTAACTTTCTCTGCGCGCAAAGAAACAACATGAAAAGTTTAAAGAATAAAAATGTTCAGCACCGACACTTTCAGCCCCTCCGTGCGCACACTTCAGGACCCAATCATCCCTGACACGGGGCTGACAATTTTTAATGTACTAACTGCCTGCTCCACTGATCTGATTAATCATGGCCCGTGAAATCAATAAAGACAGAAAATTAAAACCATTTAAAAGGTATTAAGCAGTAGGTCTGCTGTCTGCCATCGCCGGCGCTCTGAGCAGGGGCCCGAAAGAAAAATAAGTGCGCGCGTGGAGGGGGGTAAGGGCGTGACGGGGACCTGGGCTACACACAAACAGATGATCAGCCAGAGAGCATGAGAGATCTCTCCCTGAAGAGATCGTTTATCTTGGCTGCCAGAGTCATCCTCGTTTGTTAAAAACAGAGCTGTCTGCATTGACGGCTTCAGTGAACAACAATTAGTGAGCGACTTGCCCGGCGTGCGGTCAGCGAGAGCGACGGCGTGGGTTTACGAGAGCGGGCTCTGCGAGACCTTTCGCAAAAAGAGCTCCCCTGTAAGGCAAAGCTCCCCTCCAGAGGTTCCTGAAGCGGAGCCTAACTCATGTCGGATTAGTGGCGGCGTTTCATACAGTTAGGTTACACACGCACGCACACGCTCCTTCACATACTCGGCCAAACACCCATCTTCATCAATCAGGTTTGTGCACAGTTTAATAAAAAAATATTGACTTTCGAGTGATTTTTTTATCAAAACACCATTTGTACTGGGGATGGATGCCCCTCTACGTCTGCACCCCCTGAGAAAGCAGACCCCCCCCCCGCAACCCCCCTTTAAGCTCTCTCTCTTGGCTTTATAACTGATGATCCACAGCCAAGGGGAAACAAATTGAAAATCAATGCGGGTGGCACAACTGAAATGAGAATGAGGCATTACGTAGGGGTGGCGGTTGGGGTAGAGGGGCGTATGGAGGGGGGCTGCAACCCTCCCAGGGCAAACAGAGAAGGGTGCAAACACTGGAGTGCAGGGGGAAAACTTAGTCCCAGCTGTCTTCCGCCACCCCTGACACACTTAATTTATCGTGTACAAATAGCCTGGGATCAATAGTTTTAATCTAGAGTTAAATGTATTGACTTTAGCCCGTCTCTCTCGCTCTCTCACACACACCTGGTCATTGACTTTCCCCCCCTTTTGGCTTCACGCACCTCCAGTCTACAGATGTGGGCATTGACCCCTGCTGTCAGGCGCCCTGCGTGAGGGTTTCACCTGGGAGGAGGAAGGGTTAATAGTTGAAGAAAAACGCGCAGCTACTTTCTGGAAAGAAGCATTTCTCCCAACTGAGAGCACAACTCTGACTAACCTTTATGGCCGACGCAACATTATGCAAACGCATTTCAAAGAACTGTGAGCTGATTAGAGCAAGATTAGTTTTAAAAAAGGTGGATTGTAGTAAGTGATCTGTATGACTAGTGTGTAGGATGACTTCCTGGACCTGAACATCAAACACACAGCAAAAATATAAAAGAAATACTAAAATATAACATATTATTGATATTTTTGATTAAACATACAATACATATACTTAAGCAAAAATTTACGATAAATATTGCTGAATTTCTAAGTTGATTAAGTGCTTTAAGTAGTATATTGTACTTTTTGGTCATTCGTTTCTTTACAGAGTTACACATCTGCAGGAAACTGAAATGTGGTTGTATTAGTCAGGCTCTCTGCTCCACGTAGCCAATAGAGATGGGCAATTATTGCATCGGGAAAAATAGATTATCATAGTATTTTGACTGTGATATTTCTAATGACTCACAATCTAACAGTATGGAAGGACTTCCTTTGACTGCTGTAAGTATTTTTCCCCAGTTGTCAGTTTTATGAGAGCATCGATAAAAGTTAAATGTATTATTGAAAGAATATATTTTTTTTATTTCTGTTTGCAGGTATAATTGGAGTACTTAATGGAGCTGGTGTACAGAAGAAGGGTCTTTAAAAATGTGAAAGTATTACTTTTCTCACAGCATTGGTGGGGCTTTGATTGAATGCAGCAATTAATAAAAAAAATATATATTTATAGGCACAAACTAAGGCACATCCTCCCTTTTATCATGATTGCAACAAATATCCCCAAAATTGGTATTTAGAACGATTCAAAGTTTCATCCACCATCACAGAAACCCCAGTTCTCTTCTAAGAAATGTCTCACTGTGGGCATGTCTAATCCCCAGGATTAGTGCTGTTGAAGATGTTTTAAGTATTTAAGTTTTAACTTTTTTTAAACTATGGCATAGCTTGATACGACTAACAGGCCCATATCCGCTCACAGCTACATAATGGCACTTTATAATTTTGGGAGAAATGCTTCAGACTGCAGCTACGGACAGATATTCTCGGTTCAGTAACTGAAAGCGTCACGGCTGACCAAACAAATTTGTCTTTAAAAGCCTCTCATCGCTCTGTGCCTGCACCCTCTTACAGCTCCAACATTGTTTTACACTATATCTATAAGAACCATGTCCCATACAAAAATCTGGGATTTTGAACACTGCTCATATTGCACGGAAGCTTTGATGTATACAGTTCTGCAAAAGCACAAAATGATGAACACAAAGAAAGAACATACATAACAAATCTGCCCTTTTAATGAGGTGCACCTGCAGTATATATTAACGAGTAGAGGCAAGTAGAAGTTCATTAATGCATTTGATCAATTAGTGCTGTCAGACATTGAATACTGAATACCTAAAAAGCAGCAAATAAAATGTGATTTTAAGGTTTACCAAAATCCCCCCCTCCCCTTACATTGTCTGACGTGACCTTATTATGCAGTGCAATGGGTGCCTTCTGCATTAATATCAGTCAACATGTGCTGCAGATTTACATCAGGCATCAACAGTGCCTAGAGCTGCTGCAGCTGTGGCTACGTTAATCTGGAGGAGAGCTCCACCTTGTGGAAGCAGACTGGAACACCTCTGACTCGTGGGTTTCCTACCGTAAAGTTGTCTTCAGATTGGAACTGGGTGTCCACATAGATGCAAGTCCTGTCAAAATCTTTCATGTCCTCACTGGACTCGATGTTGCTAGGAAGAGCAAGGAAATTGGTTAATTTAGATGCAATGCAGAGTAATCTATTAATAGCTGTAAGCTGGGGTATTCAACTAAATTGCTAAGGAGGCCACAGTTACTGAAGGCCAATAGCTCAAGGGTCGGACATCCAGCAATTAGAGCCATTATGTAAAGAAAGAAAGGATTACAATGATATGTTACCTTTTAAATAGTTTTTTTCAACTGCAATCAAATCAGAAACGTAATTAGCAGAGCCCCAATGTGTAATTCAAAGAAAGATGTCTAGTGTTTAAAATGACTTTCATTTTTATGTGAAACTGAAAAAGAAACATTAGAAAAATATTAATCCATTTTGTGTACACTTTGCATTTTGTCGTTCTAAATGAACACACAAATAAAGGAAAATGCATGAACCTGGTGTCATTTCAGCCAAAACCTGTGGCAGCTTTGGTTGAAATAACTTTCCTTCTATTTCCACTTTAATTAGTAGCGAGAAAGAAGGGAAGTGAAAAAGATGAGGCAAAACGTTAAAAGGGAGAATAGGTGGAAAAGAACAGAGCGGAAGAAAAGAGATTACAAACAGAACATCCTCGGAAGTCTGCTTCTACAACTGCAGAAAGGGATGTAGAAAGAACAGCAAAATCAACCAAAAAACTATCACAGGTACAAATAACCAACACCTTTGATATCACTGAAAAATAATCAGTATTGTTTGATACAAGATGTATTTAGTGACCAAAGCTAATGATAGGGTTTATCTGTATAGAAGTGTATCTTTAAACATCTGGTTTCAAACACCTGTGGGTGTTTGAGCGTGTGCTGGTATATGTAAGGTTTGTTCATTAGAAAAACACTCAATAGTGGTTGTGAGGAGCCAAAGTCTCACCCCACAAGGTACCGAAACCAGGACCACTGGGGAGGACCGGAAACCCCAGACGCCCAAAATGGCCCCCAGAGCAAAGGAGCCCAAGAAGGGCCAACGCTGCCTCCCCCATCCCAGGAAAGGGCAGAGGAGAGCCCCAGGAAACCCTCCAGCAGGCACAGTGCAGGGACCATGGGGTCCTCCACCAGCCAGCTACGCCAGAGCGGATCAAGACGTGGGCCAAGAGAACTGAAGCCAAGGGGCACACCGACCCCCCCCCCCAAGGACGCCGGCAGAGCCAAGGAGCTCAGGCCCTGCGAAGCAGCTGCCAGGAGTGTATTTTTTCAGTCTGACTGCCTATTTTTCAGTTTCACCTGTTGTTGCTTTTTCTATCTGTTCATTGGTGTGGGGGTGTTGGAGGGGCAGGTTCAGATAGACAGTTCTGCACCATGAGTTAAAGGGTACAGTAGACAATTTTTCACTTTTTGAACAACTGCTCATGCATAAGACCATCGTTCCCCAGGTAGATCGCCTGAAAAAAATCTCCCAAACACACTCTGGTCCTATTTCCTTCTTCTGAGGCCTTCCTCTTCTTCTCCTCATAAACTTGTAAGACAGTTTGCTTCTGGTTACTCACCATTTTCAAAGTACACGGTGAGAGAAGCGGAGCTACAATGCACGGCTTAACTCAAAGCTCACTGGATACATAAACACTAGATTTCCGTATGCGGAACAAGAGGAAACTAGCGAGGAACGTGCACGTACATTCACATTAAGTGAGTGTGTCACAATGATTGGCATGTGGGGTAACCAATAGATAAGCTCCCCGGAAGCCGAAATAAGATTGTCCACTACCTTCAAGTGTCTGTTCTGTGTGGTGAATTGCTGAGTAATTATTGAAGTGCAAAGAAAGACAAAATGTGGCTTGGGTTGGATTTAGCCACATGGTTTGCCACTTTCCAAAGCACAATAATGGAAAAGGCAGTCCCTGTACCAGCTGTAAGACAACCTTGAATGTGGACTGCTTAAGATAATAATGAAACATAATTTACAATTGGCCACTAGGGGGTAGTAAATGATCGCCTGGGATGATTTTCATGGATTATTTTGAATGTTTTTATTTTTCACAAAGACAACATTTGCTGGCCGGATTGTAATCATCCGCGGGCCGGAAGTGGACCATGGGCCGCCAGTTGAATAGTCCTGCTGTAAGGTCAGTAGTTAATGTTTTAGTAGTGTTTGTTTAGTTTACCAAAAGAAGTTTTCTGCCTTGTCCATGTTGACCATGTAGTCCTTTCCTCCCACCTCCTGGAAGTGCAGGGCGATGAACTGTGGCTTGTATTTCTGGATTGTCTGTTTCAAACCAAATAAAGTGCAGTGTTCAAGCTCACATTTCAGGGCACTGACATGTGAAGAGGGTGACTGGTGGTTTAAGGCTGAAGACTACAGTTCATCAGAGGTCTTACAGAGTATTTCCATGTTTGGAAGAGAGACAAATGTAGGTCAGAATTAGCAAAGATCACCCACAAAACCATCCAACTGATAATAATGAACATATCACATCTAATGCATATAAAAAAAATTCAAACTCACCTTATACAGTTCTTCTAGCCATCCATTTTGGATTTCACCCACCTTTAAAGTGAAAAAAAGAGTAAATGATTTGACTAATACATGTTTTCATCCATTTATTCAATGTTTTAATTTAATCTGAAATAGAGCTCATATGTTTGTTTTTTTCGACATGTCTTTTAAGAATCAGACTTAAAATAATTACACTTGTATCTCTGCATTGTGCTACCACACAGGATCCTAAAATATCTGGTACAAAAAGAGATCACTGCATCATTTGCTTGAATTGCGTGCAAGAATCATTCTGGTTATGCAACCATATGCATAAGCACTGCAACCAACCCTGTGTGGTTTCGATTTGTGGTTAGGTCTTTGTTTTGTTTTTTTCAACTAAATCAAAATGTAGAATCACATTCTATGACTCAAATGGGTTATAAAAGCTCCTCCAGCAGCAACAGCTAGCAGTTTCTGTACTCTTCATGGCTGTTTCAGGTGAAACTCGTCTTAAAATGTTGCTTCAGCTTACCGAAAAATGTGCTCCTCACATAGAGCTGCCACAGCGTAAATATTCCACTGAGATCTGGATTTTGAACAATAACCGAAGGAACTTAATTTACTTATTGCTGCTTTTTTTGGGTAGTTGATGGCATCTTTGAGATCACTGGTGAACTACAGGACCCAATTTTAGACTAGCTTTAGTTGTTAGCCAGATGACTTCATATTTGACCCAAGAATACTTTAGTATCCAGCAGTCAATGGTCTACTTAGCTACTGCAACGATGCATTCACACTAGCCTTGTTCAGTCCGCTTTAATTGGACTCGGGTCTGTTTGGGGAGATGTGAATGCACAATCCAACTCTGATGTGGACCAAAAAAGCGAACTTGGGTCTGCCTCAAAACCTAGATCTTGGCTCTGTTGAAGTGAACTCTGGAGTGGTTCAAATATATATGGGAATGCCAAGCGGACCAGATGCCGCTAAAAAAGCAGAACGCGGACTATAGCACAGGGCAATCTGGGTAAATACAATTGCAATTGAGCAATACTACTAATGAAGTAAATCATATATTGCAAATATCTTGCTCAACATCTGAGCCCACTGTTAAATTGTGATCGTCTGGCACACACAAAAGACAGCATTACAATTGCGGCTAAAATATGTTGCCATTCCACTTTGTTTACATTTTTTGCGGAAAAGGAATTTATGCCGTGTTACTGACCAACCTCTTTCGTTCTTTGTTTCTTGGTGCAGTGCCACCACAGGCGAGGGGTTGAACAGGTTTGGCAAAATGTTTGGTTTGTTTGACAAAATGCATCTTGAAAGCAAACCGCACCAACTGAACATTTGCAACTTGGTCCCCAAACAAATCAAGTCTACCGGTCCATCAGGTGCAAAAACAACCTTGATGACCAAGCCCAAATAATCAGGCTTCAAACGCTGCGCTTGATCGTTGGAAATTACTTTTTCCAATTATCTGATCTCTTCTGTTCTGGATGTGCTGAAATTGTTTTGGTCTTTTTCCGATGCAACTTTCTAAAACGAATCCCCTTTATTTTAGAAACACTTTCAAAACTATGGATGGGCATTTCAAGTAAACATACATGTAATAAGTAGTCATTTTATTATTATTTAAATAATACAGTTTTGCTTGTGCACTTTGGCAGTTCAAATATTCAGAAATCCATGTCCAATTTGTTATATTCTCTCTCACTCACTCACTCACTCACTGGTTGTGTTTTTGTTAAATGCATCTTTTAACAACATATTGCACAAACCATTACACCCATCCACTCTCTTCCATGTTACTAATTTTGAGCCAAGTTGGAAACAAATGTGGACTCATTCAGAGATTAATATTTTTGGAAGGCAATGTGGTGCTCTCTCAGTTCCTCAGAGGTTGTTGTTTTTTGTTTTTTACATTAGTACATTCAAATGCAGTGGGGAGAAACTATTTAGTCAGCCATTTGCACAATTAGTGGCTGACTAAATATATTTCCTACTTAGAAAGATGAAAGAGATCTGTGATCTTCATAGGTACACTTCAGCTATGAGAGACAAAATGAGAAAAGAAACCCCAGGGAATCACATTGTAGGATTTTCAAAGAATGTATTTGTAAATTATGGTGGAAATAATTATTTGGTCAATAACAAAACTTCAACTCAATACTTTGTAGCATAACCTTTGTTGGCAATTACAGAGGTCAAACGTTTCCTCTAAGTCTTCACCAGGTTTGTAAGGCAAGGCAAGGCAAATTTATTTGGATAGCACATATCAGTACAAAGACAATGCAAAGTGCTTTACATGATTAAAATATAGAAAAATAAAAACAGAATAAAAGCAAGTTGGAATAAAATGTAAAAAAAAATATTAAGCAACAGAAAACAAAAATGTTAAAAAATGTTGGACTACTAAATTGAACTAATGATGTTTCAGTAAAACAGTTTAAAACAGTCGAAGGCAATCCTAAACAAATGTGTTTTTAATCTTGATTTAAAGGAAGCCAGGCTTTCCGCATTTTTAGAGTTTTCTGGAAGTTTGTTCCAGATAAGTGGAGCATAGGAACTAAATGCTGCTTCTCCGTGTTTGGTTCTGGTTCTGGGTATGCAGAGTAGATTTCAGCCAGAAGACCTTAGTGGTCTGGAGGGTTGATACACTGATAAAAAGTCTGTGATGTATTTAATGTAGGTTCTAATCCATTCAGGGATTTATAGACTTACAGAAGTATTTTAAAGTCTATTCATCTCACTGATGGAAGGAGCTTTTGTCTTAAAATCTCACAATACATGGCCCCGTTCATTCTTCCCTTGACACGGATTAGTCGTCCTGTCCCCTTTGCAGTAAAACAGCCCCGTGATGTTTCCACCTTCATGCTTCGCAGTAGGTTTGGTCTTCTTGGGATGCAACTCAGCATCCTTCTTCCTCCAAACATGATGAGTTGAGTTTGTGCCAAAAAGTCCTATTCTGGTTTCATCTGACCACATAGTATTCTCCCAGTCCTCTCCTGGATCCTCCATATGGTCTGGCAAACTTCGGACGGGCCTGGACATGTACTGGCTTAAGGTGAGGGACACGCCTGGCACAGAGGATTTGAGTCCCTCTCTTATTTTCTTACAATTGGTCCCACAGTTGATTTATTCCCACCAACCTACTTGTCTATTGTAGATTCACTTTCCCTAGCTTGGTGCAGGTCTACAATTTTCTTCCTGGTGTCTTCTGACAGCTCTTTGGTCTAGACCATGGTTGAGTGCAAGTCTGACTGTTTGAGGCTGTGGACAGGTGTCTCTTCTACAGATAACGAGTTCCAACAGGTGACCTTAATACAGGTAACGAGTGGAGGACAGAAGAGCTTCTTAAAGTAGAAGTTACAGGTCTGTGAGAGCCAGACAGCTTGCTTGTTTGTGGATAACCAAATACTTATTTCTACCATAATTCACAAATACATTATTTGAAAATCCTACAGTGTGATTTCCTGGATATTTTTTCTCTCATTCTGTCTCTCATAGTTGAAGTGTACCTGTGATGAAAATTAAAGACCTCTCTCATCTTTCTAAGTAGGAGAACATGCCCAATCAGTGGCGGACTAAATACTTTTTTGCCCCAGTGTAGATATATTAGGGCCATTTTTACCAGCAGGCTTCAGAAACATGCTCTGGGTAACAAAACATGTATTTGGTTGTTGGTTTAGTTTATTTTTATGCATTAAAAGTGATTTGGGCAACTTGTCTCACATACACTTTAGTAACTTCCTGAGTAAGTCACCAACTAGCTGATTGCTTAGCCAAGTTACCTGGCTGTGTGTTTCTGTGGTCCAGTCCCAGAAGCATGAACTGTATATTTAATGCTGTTTTTGTGTCGCAATACCTTCTGCACGTGACTATTTTCAAAGTCCCAATGAATAGTTGTGAGCTGCTTTGAAAAAAAGAGTCGCTGTTAGAAGTGTCAGAGCATTTTGGCACTTATTGTGCAAGACAACCTAAAAAAAAGGACAGTTTTTTCTATTGTAAAAGAAAAAGCTTATTGAGAAGGGTGTGTTGATGGTAGAAGGTGGCCGCGAGAAAATGTGATCTGTGAGCAAACAACTAATGAAATTCCATCTGGGCTAGGGTACCGTTGTCAAGTTTTGCCTGGAGTAAGTTCAACAGTTGAGGGAGGTTATTTTGCTTAAGCAATTTGAGTCTGCTCTGCCTGACAAATAGCTACCTACTTGAATAAGCAGAAAGTGAAAAGTGCTTATGAAGTTTAAGGTGGAGAGATTATCCGACCACTCACGGGTAAGTGGTAACGGTACCAAAGAATTCAATCTACAAACAAAACAAGAAGCAAGACTGACATTGGGCATGTGTATGAAAAGGTTAATGGAAAAAAATTGTGTCTTGTGTTACAGACTAAGGCTATATCTAATCAAGGAAGTTGTTCACTGAAACCTACCGCCCTTCCCGTCTTTGCAGCTCTTACAAAAAGAGTTATAAACTCCATTCGAAAACGTCTAATTATAGCTCCTGTTCCTTGACCTTTCATGGAGTCAACAGTAAAAACTATCGTTGGAGGAAAGCAGCTTCTGACTGCTGTGCCGATTTCGGACAGCCTTTAAACTCATACGCTATTATGTGACGGAAATGGACATGGATGATTCCATTCCAGTCTGTTGACCCAGGTTACAAACCATGCATATATTTAAAGGGTTTCTCTCATTGGTAGGTAGTGCCCAGAAGAAACCTGTAAACATTCTTAGAGACACGTGTTTTTGATTAATTTGCTTTTTAAATAAGTGTCGCTCTTTTCCTTCAGCAAGATATTGGTCATTGTTCGAAAGGTCAGGGTGAGACTGAATGAGATGACTATACGTCGTCATTTTTTGTCATCTGCGCTAGTGCAGAGTATAGTTGCTCTTGCAGTGTGCCCTCAAGAAACTCATTCAAGGAATTCAGGTCATTAAGGGTAATTATTTAGTTAGGAATAAAGTGTGTTAAAAGGTTTCAGCTTCTCAAAAGAAGCTGCTAAGGAGCCAAGACAAGTAAGGCCGGACACAGCCGGCTTCTATAATCATGTGGGTCAGGAGTAAAGACTCTCCTGAATATTTTTCTTCAGCAGCTTCTAGTAATAAAAAGACAACCGCCACTTTAACTGTTGTTCCTTCTACCAGAAGATGCTTAGTCATTCACATGCAGTGACCTAATCAAGGAACAGAGATGACCAGTCTTTACAAGAACCGTTTCAGCTGGTCCGCCCTACAGGTGAGATGGAGACAGCGGTCATTCAGGCCTGTTTTTCAGGTACATATTCTGCATTTCAACATGGTTCTGATCAAAATGATCGCCACTCGTTTTAGCCATCAGAAGGTTAGCCTGGCCAGCCAGACTAACTTTTGCCTCTCTTCAACACGGATGAAGAAACTGCGGATGTGACGTGAAAAAGGCACAATCAGACTTCTCCTCTCAACATCTCCTCTCAGCCGTGGTCGAGCGGAGACTACGGTGAATGATTGTAAAACAGAAGAAAGCACACTAGCAAACGAACGCTCCGTAGCAGCAGCCATCTTGTTTGTTTTGGCTGAGGGATTCTCGGGGCTGCACGTCACTCAACATATAAAGCCCTTTCACGCCTGTGATTGGTCGGTATCAGGAAAGAGGGGTGCAGTTCCAGACTGTTCACTGTATAGCAAAGCAAAAGCGAAACTGCTATAAGAGAAAATAGAAGAGTTGAAGAAGCTAACCCTATTTGTCAGCTTTTTTAGTGCACTTCACCAGAGAAACCGGAACAACTGGAATGTAAATTTGATTTAATCAAGCATTACTGGCACGTGCCACAATCTGAACATGCTCGGGAAATCGCCTCATTTATCACTTGAACTGGGATGTACTGTTGCAGTTACGCCCTTTGGTTCAAAGAATGCACTAGCACCCTTAAGATTGAGCATTAAAGTAGTTGAGGGCCAAGTGTAAGTTTACAGGACAACAGTCGCTCACTTGGGCAAAGTGGTGAGTCAAGGGACAGACCCTCCAGCGCAAGCTAAAATTCATGTTATAGAACAGTTCTCACCTCAATCTACCAAAAAAAGAGCTCATGAGCTTTTTTGGGAATTGTTGACTACTACAGTAAGATGACGGTTTACCCGAAAAGAAAGTCAAGCTCGTTGGATATTTTGGAGAATGTGTGATTATAAACATATAACAGAAAATATCTGCAACTATGTTTACAGCCGTCATTTCCCTTGCACAGTCCTGATGAGGCTGTTTTAGTTCAGCTGATTTCTAACTAAAACAGCCTTATCAGGGGAAATTACTGTAATGTTCCCAAACTTTTGTCAGAGTCCTTATCTAATAACGTCTTCCTTAGATAAATGTGTGCAGAGATAAAGTCTGAGTGGAAAAACCAATGGCTGTGTTGGGTTCCCTTATGTTCCCTTGTGGTCCTGGGCCCTATCCTTTGGATCCAAACTAGTAAATTTTAGGAAAATCCTGTCCTGCTCGGAACGATAAACCTTCTCAGACGTATCATTCATTGTTGTTGATGGCAGGTGTGTAACCAAAGTGACGGAATGCTATAATTGATTCATAAGGTCTTTTAGCAATAAAACATTAATTGTTTTCATTTTTACTTCCATCATCTGTGAAGCTCTAATTTGTTTGCCTAGAAAACAGAGGACAAGGTTCAGCATAAAAAAAGCAGTAGGTGGAAAAATTAAGACAGAGGAACTTGTTAAACCAAGATCTTGTGCACACAACATCTGTACCTGGCGTAGGGTGAAGTTGCTCTCACAGTTTTTTTTCGTAAATGCAAAAAAGTTTTGATGCATTTGAACTCTTCGTTGACACCATTAAGGCACAAAGAACATGCCGCCAACCAGTGGTGCGGCAGAAAAATTACACCAGTTTTCACATTTCTATTATTTTGTGCACAGAAATCCCAATTAAAATGTCATGTTGGTGTGTTAACAGAAACAGAGAAACAATCCCACTTTCCATGGCTTGTTGACGTGTGCACAGGGCCCCAGAAGCACTTCCCAAGATCAAGGTTAGACAGACCGAATAAACATTATGTATGTTGCTGTGATTCTCCCTCTACATTAACTTTTTCTTCTTTTAGGCTAATAAAACTAAGCTTTTCAGTTAACCTTGTACCTTACAAATAAAACTGTGTTTTTAAATCGGGGATTTCAGTGAAGGATCTCTTAGGATTAGAGAAGTGTAAACAAACTTCACTCTGACTTCTTTTTCCATACTAGTGCAGAATGTGTGTTTTGGTGGCGCAGATCAATTCTTCTGCTGTCAGGTGCAATCACATGACTGCAGAAAGGGCTTTGCATAGTGTATTTGCATGACAGGGGTGACTACCGCCCAGGCTTAGTGACTGGTGCAAGACCTCATCACAGTTCACAGCACACGCTAAAGAAGACAAACACTGGACAAGTAAATTTGTACCCAAACCCTTCTTCTTATTGAAAATAAGGCCCACAAAAAGGTTCTTATTGATTTACAAACAAGAACAAGAAAAATCGCCCCTTGCATTCTACTATTAGACAGGCTAGTCCTGTCTCCACATGAGCAACAAAGATTGTTTTTCGCAGTGCTACTGAAACGTAAAAGCAGATAGTGTCTCCGGTCCTAAAGTCCAGTTCTGTAGAGCGTTAGGATTTAATCTGTGGTCTGTTTAACATCCTTCTCTTACCCCGAGTCAACGTTTCAGACTGCTTGTTTATATGAGCAGAATGGGCCAAAGTTATGTAGATAGGCTCAACTCCCCTCAGGGCGAGTAGATATTCATCTGTTTATGCATTTCCCACTCTGGGATCTCACATGGAATCGTTGGAAGTAAATTTGCTAAACGGAAATATGGTCCCGAGCCAAATTTCCATGACTGCAAGCGCCGTCCTCCCTGCAAAGTCTCAACGTTTCACCCAGCCAGCCCAGGCAAAAACAAGGGAAAGTAATGGATATGTAGGTACAGTTTATAACAGACTGGACCCTTTAAGTTGATCTAAATGTGATGTTATTATAAGACTTAACTACAATTGGTAAGCTACGCCACATTATAGAAATATAATATTGTCTAAGAAACATAAGTAAAAGATTGCATTTAAGCAAGAGCTGGGCAATATGGCTTAAAAATGAAATCTCAGACTATATTATATCAAATCTGATTAATCGTTTTTTTTCCTCCTTTTCGTTTCACACACAAACATTTTTTTTTTCTTAAAACTTGCTTTTATGTCAAGCATTTTGTCTGAGAGTTGACCTGAATTCATAGTGCAACTAAATACAAGCTGTAAAACAGACTTGTAAAACAAAATGGCAGCCCAGCCGTTGTAAACAATGAAAATACAACAAAATATTCGCTGCTAGTGGTTTTACACAATGAACTAAGAACAGGCTTCACTTCACTTGTGTAACTTCAAACTTACTTAAAAAAAAGAAAAGTAAATGAGTAAATTAAGAAAGTAATGTGAGTAAATTAAAGTGCCTCGCATTATGGTAAAAAGTATTATGGTAAAAAGTTTAATCTTTACAATATTTAAACACTTGTTGTTTAGGGAAATATAATATATGCTTTTTATTGTCTTCATGGAAGCCCAATGAGTGCATTGGGAAAATAAAATCCCAATTTTCCAAAAATTAAATCTTAACAAAAATTGTAAAATGCGAATTTATGGATTAAATCTTTTTATCGCCCAGCACTAATTTAAAGTTATCCTATTTTCTGTTGAGATGTGGAGACATAACTGAGAAATTCATACTTGCAAAGGGAGAACATACAGGTTTGTTCAACATAATAGCGGTGTGTTTAAAAAGTATCCCAAAGCTCAAAACTCTTAGAATACCTTTTATTTCCATATATTCAAATGCATTTGGAACGCTGACAATTCTATTGGTAATCAAAATATAAAGAACAATTTATCAAATTCATCACCCCTCAGAAAGATCAGATAAAAAAAAAATGCATACAAGGCTAGCTATATAGCAGCGTCTAGCGTTTTCTCAACCAACTCAAATCTTAACTGTATGATCAGAAAGCTGCTTGAGGATTTAACTTTCCCTGTGGAATCCCTGGAATTATATTTAGCTGCATAGCCTGATTCTAAAAAGTGCTTCACATCTGGGTAGCACAGACTTGATCGCACATTCTAGCCCAGGCCCCCTGGGCTACATTTCAAAGTTCCTCTGCATTCCTTGGTTTCTCTTCAGAAACCAAGGCATGTTTGATGTCATCCCAGTAGTTTTCTATAAGATTAAGATTCGGGTATTGGCCTGATGACCCCCATAATGTTAATCTATCTGCCACCCAGATGCTGCTGGTTGTCAAAACACCCAATACAAAGGCCTGTTCTGTTCAGTGTAAGGCAGCACGGTCTCTACGGGTACTCTGATGTATTCACACTGATCCGTGATCACTGGTATGTGATAAATGGGCCTAAAAACACGGCTTAAGAAACATTGCCAAAGCACGATGCTTTGAAGCACAACAGCGTACTGTGGCTTGAGCTCACAGGGAGCTGTGAACCTTCACTGATCCCTCATCATTGGACGAGTCTTTATTTCATCTTTATCTTAGCTTTGGTTTCCATTAATAAGCAAGATGATTTTAGCTGAGAAGCCAATCGATTTCTGCACTGCTTTATATGTCACCCTCACCAAATCCCCAGTTTAAGCAACACAAACTGTATGTCGATCATCTTTTACATAGATTTTCATGGAGGGTTGCAAAATACCAGGCATGTAGAACATTTGTTGCCTTCATCCTCCAATGACGGGACACCTGTTGGTTTTCCAGAGATTGAATGACCTCCTTTTCCAAACAATGTTTCAATTATACGGAATCAGCCAGCTTGAATGTCATGACTGTTGGATCTGCCTGTTTTCTACAACTCCACCACACCTACTAGTAAAACGCTTTCCAGGAAGAATAATTGCTTCCAGCATAAACAGCGATGGTGTTTGATGGCGGTTGCAATTATTTTTAATAAAAACTATTGTTTTTTAATAAAACTGTAGGTCTAGAGACTCTTAAATCAGGTGACATTTGACCTGCCACCTCTTTTATTGACCTAGACAGTAAAGCTCAGGGAGAGTGGTTAAGATGTTGTGACGATGGAAAAGAACGAGACAAGGGAGAAAACTGTTGGTCATTTAAAATTCGAGATTTTCATCAAAATATTTATGAAGAATACCACAATATCGGGTTTTGCAAAATATTGTGCATCCCTATTTTTAATCTACACAAACTGCTTAGCATAGGCCAACACTAGAGTAAACTCTGTGTATTTAGTGAACCGCAGAGGTGCTTTTTGTTGAAATACACTGGCATTAAAATTTAATCGAAAAGGAATTTATTCCAGAAACGCCATTCAAAAATAAAACATATGTACACCTCACACGCTCCGCAAGCAGGACAAGCCACAAAAGGTCAAATTTGAAGAAGCTGTTCACAGAGGGCTTTATCCAACCGTATTAACAGAAAGTTTAGTGGAAGGAGAACGTGCGGTGGAAAAAGTTGCACAATCATTGAGGATAAACTGCGAAGCAGCAAAGACCTCTCAAAAGCCGCAGCACAGAAACATATCAAACATATGGCTTTCAGCCGCTTCATTCTTTATGTTAAGCGACTCGTAAACCTCTCACCACGAAACAAACAGTCCTCAACTCAACCAACTTTACGCTAAAAAAAAAAAAACAACAGAAGTTGACCTATGTCCAAACTTCTCACTAACTATTATTTCCAACTAAGGTAAAAACACGGCTCACTATATTTGATTGGACATCGTGTAACAGCCGGTATAGCTGGAGATTTGTTGCTATAAACTCAAACAGTACAGCTTCTCTGCTCTTTCAAGAGGAAGATGAAAGACACCAGATCCCACACTGCAGACATGCTGAAGGCCACTGTTCAAGCATTCTGGAATTCCTTCCCAACCACATATTGAGTGCAATATTAACATCTTTTTCATTATAAAACATCCTCTTTATATGTAAAATTAACATTTTCTGTGTTTAGGGCTGTCATGACCTGTAACCCATAATAATCTAAATTAAGACATAAAAGGTCAAAACACATCATTGTGTTTATTACATAATGAATCAGAACTCGATTTTCACTTTTTCAAACTGAATCGCCAAGATTAACGTTTAAGTGATATTCTAATTTGTTGAAAGGCGCCTTCTAAGCATGGAAAGAACCAATAGAAACAGCTTCAGGTTTATGAGTTTAACTTCAATACGTCTCTTTACATTTTTATGTCACATTTATATGGAAATATGAAGAAGAATATTAAAGTTTTAGTTCCTGACAACTGCATTTGTGGCATTTCAGGAATTCTCCCCCCCCCCCCCCCATATTTGGTCATATCCCGTTCAATCGAACGGGCGTCTGCGAGTTGACAAGGATCAGGTCACGTGACTCGTCAACAGGTAACGACGGATGAGCTCCTGCGCTATTGATCACATAGCGGAAGAACACCTCCGCTGCGACGAACCCGATTCACCCGCCGGGTGTTCAGCCGCACAAGACACGTGAATTACACAACTTTACAACCGGATAAGAACAATTCATGACCCGTTATATCCTCACCCAACACAATAGTCTCCCTTTTAGTGCAAAAACTTAGTGCTGCCTGCCTGTAAGTCGCTTCTGTGTGAGCCCTAATCCTCCGCTGTGGCTGCCTCTGCGTGTTTATTGCTGCAGTTTTTACCTGTCCGCAGGCCACTTACGTTGTCGAAGAGCGAGCCGACGTTTGCGGTGACGAGCAGCACATCGGTGAACGTCTCCATGTTTGAGCGACCACTTTCAGAAACGGCCCCCGGTTAAGTGGTGGTGGTGGTGGTGGGAAACTCGGGACTCGTCGGTAGCGCCTCTGTCGGGAGCTTTAAAACGAGCTTACCGTACAAAAGCCAAGCCCCGAGTCTTTTATATGAGCTGCGGCTGGAAGTACGCCACTGTCATCTCACTGTGTGCGCGCCGCACGCGGTCCAACTCTGTCGCTGCGGATGGCGGGCTGTCGGTTCAGGTCGTCGGCGCACGGCACCTCGGCAGGGCTCATACTCATCGCCGAGTCCCCGCTGGCGGAGAGTTTAGCTGCTGCGTGGATTCCTCCCCCCACCCCGCCACCTCCGGGGCTAATTGGACTAGTAGAGCTTCTTAAGGGACTAAAACTGTCTGGACGGGGCGAGCGCGCTTACACCGCCGCTGCTGCTGCTGCTGCTGCTTTCAGAAGCGCTCAAACAAAACAACCCGGAGGAAGCTGGCAGATTGTTGTGACAGGACTCTCCGCCCGCCCTCTAGTAGCGGGAACTTTTAGTTTGAATTAAAAAAAATAAATAAAAGCAAACGGCACGACAAAGCCTTGAAGACACCTATTCCTCCTTAGTTTTTCCATATTTTCTCCATGTTATAGCCACACACTTCCGTGTATTTCAACACAATGCAAAACGGAAGGGAGGGAGAACATAGTCAGCAGTATAAATGCAGCCTCCCCCAAATTCTTTAAATGGCACATATATATATATATATATATATATATATATATATATATATATATATATATATATATATATATATATATATATATATATATATATAATCATTGTAGGTCAAAGGTCAACCATCCTCACTTACTTGAGTAAAAAAACAATGTCGTCAGGTGTTTATGTTGATGTTTTGCATCCATCATTCTAAACATATAAAACTATAAATGTCATCAAACGGCCAGTTTTGAGACTAAAAGGCTTCTCCGATACCACAACTCTAACCAACCTTTTCCCTCCTGAATTTTCTCAGATGGAAAATTGTATCAACAGGTGGTTTTGTTCGGCCTGAGTTGCGAGTTTAGACGTTTTGTTTTCTTAAGGAAACCCTTTTTTTTTTTTTTCCGCGGCACCATGCATCCGTTGGAGTTGGTAGAGCTATAAAGCACTCCTGTGAAGTAGATGGATCCGTGCCATCCGGTGGTTCCGAGTAAAAGGCTGTAAAAGCAAAGGCCATTGGGTGTCAGACTTTGTCTCTCCATAGTGCCGTTACTGAGCTGTAAACCATGGCAAGAGTTACACAACCAACCTTTTGAGCTCCTATTCCTGCTTCCTCTCACACTCCTCCTCCAAGCACCGTGTGCTTTAATTCATCAGCATGAACAGATCTATTTGAAAGCACTGCTGCAAAGACGCTGAGGAACAATGCTGCCATGTGTAGAACCGGCTTAGGAACAAAATTAGCAAACGTGGTTTATTCCATCTCGGACAAGCCTTGGTTTAAATGCACCACACAGCCGCACAAGGAAATCATTAGGCCAGATTCTCAAGAAAATATAAAACATAAACACAACCAATCTGTCAGTGTTTGATAAATTGCATAGATATGGCTTTGTGCCTATTTGGTTCAGAGTAGAAATGTTTACACTAGCAGGGATATATATATATATATATATATATATATATATATATATATATATATATATATATAAATAAATCATCCTTACCTTCAAAGCTGTGTTAAATATTTTTTTTTATTCTGTTTAATGAGCTGCATGCAGGTACATTAGAACCGATATGTTAATTTATTACAGTAAATTAGTGTATATTTCTGTTTTTTTTATCTAATTATTGCTTGATGAAAATTTAGTTTCTCGGGGGATTAGAATATTATATGAGACCAATTAAAAAAAACAAGCTGGCTGTTTAACGAGTGCTGTATCCAAGTATACTGATGGGAAGTTTAGTGGAAGGAAAAAGGCACGGTGAAATAATTTGCTTAAACAACAGCAAAACGGGAAGCTTCAGAAGGCAGGGATGGCAGTAGGAGTTTCAGCTCTAAGAGCCACCAGCCTGCCAGACGGATGGCAATTGTTGTAAGTTGTCAGGAACATTGACAAGGGGTAATATTCTATTGTTCAGAGTGACTGAATTTGGGGTTTTACGTAACTGTAAGCCATAATCATCAAAACTAAAAATTGCTTCAAATGTATTGTTCTGTGTGATGAATCGATGCAAAACACGAGCCTTACCTTCAAACCAATTTTCTGAAATAAATGAACTTTTAGTGATATTTTAATCTATGGAGCTGTGCCTATATTTTAAAACATGTAAATATCAACATTGTATTGTACGCTCTAGTTATTGGCAAAGTAAGAAACAAGGGACCAAACACACTTCCTCCCCTGACCAAGACCGTTGAAAAGGCCTTCTGCAGGGGACAATAAACAAACAATCTTTTAATTTTCAGTCTGTGCTCCTGAGACTGTCTAAATGCAATGTTTATCACTGTGAAGCTGGTTTCATGCCTGTACAAGTCACATAGTTGCCTTTAAAGTATCAATCTTAGCCTGCAGGGTGGGAGCTCCACGCTGTTCTGTTCCCTCTGTAGAAGAAGGAATGCTTGTCGATGCTGAATAGGCCGCTCCAGATAGCTGCCATTCTTATCGGCTGTTCCATAAAGTTCTGTCTTTCTGAGGCGGTAAAAGAAAAAAAGAGTTGTAAAGAGCTATGGTGACATGTTCTGAAAAGACGTAGTAAAACACACCTCTGGTGTCCACGCCTTGTGACATCACGATGGGGCAACTTCTGTGTACTCTTAAGTGCAGAGGGAGCGTAGAGTGTGACGCTGTGGAACTAGAACACTGGAACAAGAAGCAAGCCTGGATCAAGTTAGTTAAAAATTTATCACTTTTTTTGTATGCAATAAACTATAATTGCTTACAGTTTGGTTTTTTACTCTATAGAGAGGAACGGTGAAACATCCAACAGCTTCGGAGACTCAGAGTGACTCCTCCGGACGGACAGCAGCTGTGAGCCAAGACCTTGTTGGTTCCTGGACAGGGAGTAGTATTTCACCCCACTGGAGGTACTCGCTGTACTGGCCGATGCTTAGGCCCTTTTCTGGCATCAGAATCTTCTGGACCTCTTTGGATGAACTCAGTTCAGTTTATTTATTACAGTTCACAGCATGTCATCTCAAGGCACTCTACAAAGTCAACTTTATCAAATCATACAAACAGATTTGTCAAGTTTTCTATCTGTGCGTGGTGGCGGTGTTCGGGCAGAACCAGCTACCCGTGTTCGGAGTTTCTCAGCTGTCCTGAGATGGAGTCCCCGCCCGTGGAGCATTGCTGCATGTCACCCATCTCTCTCAACCCTATTTCCTTTCAGCTCGCTGTCGAATAAAGGCCACTGGTGCCACAAAATAAAAATAAAACTTTTCCATATAAGGGAACCCAGTAAATTCCATCGAGTCCTCGACCTCCAGCATCCATTCCTCCTGGAGGAGCACATAGCAACAGTGGACACTCACTTGCATTGTGTTGTTGACTTTCTGGCAGTTCCTCATACTAAACATGCATGTAACGTCAGTGGAAAGAAAAACTCTTTAACAGGAAGAAACCACTCCACCAGAACCAGAATCTGCCACAACTGACTGGGGGTTTGACAAAACAGAGCAGAGACACAAAACAAACACAGAAGCACTGAGCCAGGAGTACTTTCTATGCGAGAGACAAGTAAAAGGGTAATGGCAGTGCTAGGTCCTTCAGTCGTGGGATCTTCAATTCCAGTCCGCGAGGGTCTGTGTCCTGCTACTTTTATTTGCGTCTGCATCAACACACCTCAGTCAAATAATCAGGTCATTAGCTGGACTCTGGAGAACTTGGCTCCATCGAATACCCTTAATAATAGCTTCTAGCTTCTGTTCCTTGACCATTCATGGTGTCAACAGTAAGAACTCTATCATTGGGGAAGAGAGGAGCCTTGGACTGCTGTGCCAATTTCGAACAGCCTATAACTCTGACGTCATGTGACGGAAACACACACGGATGATTCTTGTCAAAAGCTTTCTGAGAATGAACTGTAAAGTTCCACATTACAGCCACACGCTTCTCTCCAGCCAGTTCTGTTCATTTCCATGAGGAGGGCTGTGCTTATACATCATGCCACACAAAGGATTGTGGGATTCCTTACAGCTCCTTAGCACCGCTAAGGGACCTCACAAGGTCCCTTAGCGGTGCTAAGGAGCTGTGAGAGG
The DNA here is from genome assembly GCF_011125445.2 of Fundulus heteroclitus. Taxonomy (NCBI): domain Eukaryota; kingdom Metazoa; phylum Chordata; class Actinopteri; order Cyprinodontiformes; family Fundulidae; genus Fundulus; species Fundulus heteroclitus. The sequence continues at coordinate 33,148,080 of NC_046372.1, forward strand.
GAGCATACAGGCTCCTTTTCTTACCTCCTTCCTTACTGACTGCACTATTCGGACAGCACTTATGACGACTACTGGACCCTACCCAAAAGACATTTTTGTCTTAACTTTCCAAGTTAAGACAAGTATTTAAAGTCCAACTCATGTAAGAAATCCCTCGAGTTCACCTTGTAGTCAAAGACAATCATAGCCAATTCCCATCGTTAATCAGCTAATGCAAGTCTGAATTTCCCTTTAAGTAGTTAAAATTCATGATTGTGCTTGTGTCTTAATTTACTTCCTCAGTGAAATGTCGTCGAATGTTTAATTTTAGTGAGAAGATGCAGTTAGGGGTGGGCGATATGGACATTCAATTTTATCACGATAAATTATGGTACTATTGTGATAACAATAAAAGTGATGATAAAAGTCTATAACCAGCTTCTTCTAGTCTTTTTAGGTAACTTTGTGGCTGTGACTTCATATCAATTGTAGCCTCATACATAAAAATACTTTTAAAAACACATGTAATAATGTAACATATATTAAAAGAAAATTAAAAATATGTTTCATCAGGACACAAGTTACATAACGAAATGTTATTTTTATCACTAAACACAGTAACGGCATTTAATTATACTTTTTAATTTATTGATGCTTAGAAGAAACCAACAGTGAAAATAGCTAAAATACCATACTGGTAAAATTTTGGGGTTTTCAGACGTTACTAGTAATTGAAATTTATTGTCAAGATAAGCCCAAATTCTTATAAGAATTGTTTAACGATAACGTTAAAACAATACGATAAAGACCCAGCCCTAGATGCAATCTATTCATTCAGTATAAAACCAATTTAAATATTTCAGTCTGAGAAGAAATTAACTTTCATACATTCATCTGATTCTTTAAATAAAATATGAAACTAGCTACTTGACAGGGAATTGATCATTTCAGCAAGAAATATTTTTAAAGACTTGAGACTGATCAAAAAAGGTAATTACATTTAATCCATAACTACCAAGTAGCTTATCGACCGCTAGTTAATGATCCACCTTTTATTACACATTATGCTCATCACTTCTCAACATCTGCTGCAGAGCGCAAACATGTCATCCTTCATTATCAGTGCCTCAGCTGATGTAGTAAACTTAAATATTTACTTTGTCCATGGTAAGGGAGGTATATGTTTTATATATACTATGTTTTTTGTGGCTGGGCTCAAATGTAAGACAGCACAAAAAAGCAAAAGAAAACACCACAAGAGTTGAGTCCCATTCTTAAATATTTATTTCCATGAACTGATTTGACAGGATCTAAATGACCGTCCCTGATAACGTCAAACTAACAAGACCAATGTTTCTGGGAGAGACCGTGCCTGTGGCGCCGCCTCCCAGCCTAATGCAAAGCTCCAACTACAGCTAGAGACCTCCACGAGGTTGCCAAGAAGGAGGAAAGAATAGCACAAAAAAAAGGTCTATATTTAGAGAAAAAAAATAAAGACAAAAGCTTTTGCTTGAAATAAATGAGGTAATACAGAAACGGCACAAAACCCGGTCAGGTTGAAACGTGCGTTTAACTATGAATCAGCTGACTGTAGCTTACAGCTTTCTGTCATGGGTATTTTGATCCTGTGCAGTTACTTCGATGCCGTGAGCCTTTAAGGCACAACTATAAACTCAAATGCTTGACGAAAAGACTGTGCGCTCCTTTACTCCAGTTAAGCTGCAGCATTGACTTGAAGAGGAGTATCTGCCTTATATTTAAAAAAAAAAATCAATACACCTGCATAAGGGCAACTGTAGGTGCACGGTTTTCCACTTCATATTGTGAGGTCTCTCACGTTCCATGGAAAACACATAAACGAGGAGCTTTTCTGCAATGCAGCGCCGAATAAAACCACGCGTGGATACAACTTGGATTTAAAAAAAATAAAATAATAATCTTCACGTACAAGATTAGAATGTTTTCCTCCTGGAAGAAGCGCATAAAAATATCTGAAATGTAACAAAGTTTGGCATTTTGCCCTACAGTGGAGGTACTAGCCACTCGTGAAAAGGAGAAACAACAACAACAACCCACCCTCGGGTTTCAGGATTAGAACAAGCTGGATTTCATCTACATTATCTCTTTCCTACATTCCAAGTGTAATTCCCTCTGTAACTTCAACTCAAGGTGACACAAAAAGCTTTAAAAAAAAAAAATCAGTACGTTTTGACAAAACATAGACAGAAATCAAATATAGATGACCATTTGTTTCCTCGTAAAATATAGCCACAGAGGAAGGGCTTTCCCTTCACGCCGCGCCGCCGCCACCTTCTAGCTAGCGAGGCTTTTATCAAGCTAGTCCAACAGGGGGCGCCAAATACCCCCACCCACCCAACAGTGATACAACTTAACATGCCAGACTTGGGCAGTGACTGAAGAAGCCGAATGGAGCGCTGCTGACATCAAGGAGGGAAGAATCCAGTCCAGCTCTTCCACCCGTCAGGGATCACTGGGGTCTGCCCGCTTTGCCCGGAGCAGTCTCAGAGTCAGTCCACCTCCGTGAAGGCCCCTCAGGAGCGGCTGCGGTCCTCTTGCGTGCCTACAAGCATTTTGCTATACAGCTTTTGCTGCTCTTCTTTAAAGGTATCCTTTACCTTCTCCCGCTTTAAACCTCCGTCCCTGCAAAGGAATCAAAGTGGAGTTGAAGCGATGTGCGGGATAACCGTGTGGATCACATCACACAGACTCTTACGGAGTGAAGGGAACGCCTAAAACAGATCATTAACTCCCTCGTTTATGGCGTTTGCAAAGCCAACCGGTGTGTTACCTGACCACCACATGACCGTGAACATGAAAATGACCAGACATGGTAATATGAGAAGCCAGTTTGTTGTTTGTCTTGATTGTGCGTTTTCACAACTATTTAAAAAAATAATGATACAAGTACATCTCAAAAAAATAAACTGTGGAGAAAAGAGGTTCAACATTTTTGGTCAGTGGTTTGAGAAAGTGAATCTCACATGGATTCATTAGCCACAGTAAATATTTAAGCCTTTATTTCTTTTAATTTTGATGGTTACAATTTACAGATGATGGAGACCACAAGTTCGACGCTTCAGAAGATAATGTAAGACAAATAAAAAAAAAGGGATAATTTATAAAAGAAATGTCAGGTTTCAGAAACCTGACATACTTTTTGTTGGTTAAGGCCTCCTCCGGCATGAATTACAGCATCAATGCGACAACAATGAGGCGACGGGCCTGTGGTTCTGCTGAGGTGTGGTGGAAGCCCAGGTAGCTGCCTGCAGGTCGTCTCGCCTGGTTGGCTTTGGTGTCTCATCTTCCTCTTGACAACGCTCCACAGATCCTCTACCGGGTATTCTGGTACCTTTGGCTGTGTGGGCAGGAGCTAAGTCCTGCTGGAAACTGAAATCAGCGTCTCTATAAAGCTTGTATGCAGAAGAAAGCATGAAGGGCTGTAGAACGTCCTAATGGATGACTGGGTTGACTGCGGATCATCAGTGATTGGAAATTTAACTCTGGACTTTTGTTCCTCTCCACTCCACTCAGAATCTAGGACCTTAACTTCATAATGAAATGGAAACTCTACTTTAATTTGAAAAGAGGATTTTGGACCACTGAGCAACAGTGTGGCTCTTTTCTCCCTAGCTCAGGTAAGAAGCCCTTGTCTAGTATCCATCCGCTCTGTGAGTCGTGACTCTTTGTTTGCAGACTCCAGCCTCAGTCCTTCCTTCATGAAGCTCCCCGAAATTCTTGAACGTCTTTTCCTTAAAAATCCTTGCAACGCTGCAGTTCTCCCAGTTGCAACTTTTTTGATCACATTTTGTTCCTCAACCTTCTATGAATATACTTGGATACATCACTTGGAAGAGAAAAGCTTCTTTGGGATTGACCTTTGTGGCTTCCCCTCCTGGTGAAAGGTGTTGACGACGGTCTTCTGGACATGTGTCCAGTCTGCAGTCTTCCCCATGATTGTGTCGCCTACGGACCCAGACTGAGAGCATTCAGCGGCTCAGGAAAGCTTTGCAGAACGTTTTGAGTTAATTAGCTGATTGGGGTGTGACACCATGAGTTTCCAATAGGGTGACTTATAATAGTGACTTCTGAGTTTAATTAGTTCCATGAGTACTGAGCTGAGTTAGTCAATTGTCAAAAATATAAATACAATCGGCTGAGAGATGGCCCATAACTCGAAAAACTCATTAGTTGGGACAATTGGAAGTTAGGGTACCACTGTATTTGACTTTTTGGGGTTTTATTATCTGTAAGCTATAAATGTTCAAAATTACAAGAAATAAAGGCTTGAAATATTACACTATCATTAACGTATCTATATACCGTAATGTACGAGTTTCACTTTGTAAAAACAGTGACTAAAAACATTGACCTTTTTCGTGATATTGAGATGAACATGCAGGAGGAAATTTAGGAGCTGGCTTTATGTTACAAAGGTTTTTAATCACTTCTATGGGTTATGTTATATTTTCCCCAATAAGCACAATTAATTTAAAACTAGAGACTTGATGCAAATACTATGTATGCAAGTACCAATAAGCACATGTTACAGATATCATTGTAATTGTGGCACTCAGTATGTAATATGACCCGAGGAACAACTATACTTTTTAGTTGGAAATAAAAGAAATCAGATCAAGTTTTAAGTTGATGTTCTATAAATTATGTGTAAATACTGCAATCCAGTTTTTGTAGTCGCGATAATCATCTGTTAAGAGTCACATACTGGACCACGCCTCGATATGACTGTAGAGTTTTATTCAGCGGACACTCTGACTAGTTACATTTTAAAACACTGTATTAACTTGTGTAGATATTAGTATTAACTAATGCTTTTAAACTGGATTACTGGAGGGGTGTGTGAAACGAGTGTCTTACCACAGGAGGTCAACCAGTCCGCCCTTCCTGGCTATGGCTGCTTTTACACGATTGGCAAACTGTACGGCGTCCTCTCCCTCCTGTGGGAAACAAAGCACACATATAAAATGACTGTGGTGTTACACTAGTGGGCATGGACCTCTGTTCAAATACAACTATGATAACAAGGTGACACAGGAAGACTTGGAACGGTGCCTGGAGTCTGCTGTGCCTCTTGCCCCAGAGATCCTGTTACCTAAGGTTAAAGTTTTTTTTTCTGCACAGTATAAATGTATGTAAACTGTAGCGTCTCTGTATTCTGCGCCAGTGGGGCCTGGCCCCACCAGATGTCGCTGTGGAGCTCCATGTTGGCAATAATCAGTGGGACATGATCCTTCTTTATAGAGCAATGTTGTAGAAAAGAAAGAGAGAAACATTTGTGTCTATATATCCAAGTCTGCCAGAATACTGACAAGCTCAGTAGGCTAAATCCTCTGGAGGCGTCTTTACATTGGGGCCGGTCCACCAACGTTTGTTTAAATAATGAACATCTGAAATTACAGGGTGTATGCCCAGCACTCTACCAGTAAACAGCCGTGGGGCACAAATCCTCTGGCCCCAAGCTCGGATCGTCCAATCAAAATACTTTAATTGCACGCTTTAGGTTTACATTCTGCCAGATAGTGTGTGACCATCTAGGCAAGGTCAATTTATTTGTATGGTATGTTTCAGTACAAGAACAATGCGAAGGGCTTTACGTGATTAAATCATTGGAAAATAAAAACAGAATAAAAGCAAGTAAAAAAAACTGTTGGAATAAAATGTAGGAAAATGTAAACAAAATAAAACATAATAGGACAGTGGAAATGAAAAGCAAATAATCTAGTGTCGGTTGTCCTTGCTGGCTCATTGAAAGATTGATGTGAATCTTTTATGTTCGATAAATGAACAATATGACTGAGCCTTTATTTGTAATTTTATTTATTAAAGTTAAATTACATTTATTTAAGATAAAATGGATTTTCTAGGGTGTTGGTTTATGCTAATTTACATGTTTAATTTAATATTGATCAAAGTCAGGTTGCATGCATCACAAAAAAACAAATTAGTTGCTGCTAATAGGTGTTGAGATTTTGTGTCCCACTTTACTCATGCCAGAGACGCCACTGTATGTAAATACTATAATAACTAATAAAGAAAACTAATTAAAAGAAGACACTACAGTTTAGACCTGCTTGTGTATATTCTTTACTGTTAAGAAAATAATAATATGAACGTCTAATATAAGAATATTGGATTCATCCACTAAAGGAAAAAAAAGAAAAGAAAAAATAATCTACAATTTACATCCCAGGGGGATCAAGTAATTTCTGGCTAATGAAATAAAAATAATACATTTGTTCCAAAGCAATAGGGGGACCTCTGAGTCTAACCTCTCTGGACATGGGAGGAAGGTACCACACGCTGCAGACGATGGCCCAGCTGCTCATCATACGTAGAAGGTAGTTGACCATTCCAAACTTGCTGCTATTCCAGAAGGCATCTCCGAACCGCGGATCGTACTGCGAGCAACACATCCGCATTACTCGACGATTGGTTTCCAAATATAGAAAGAAAAGCATATTGATGCATCAAAGATTGAAAAAGAAAACATCAGCAGAAATACCTTAATGGCCACAGGGTAGACGGTGGCGCCGATATCAAAACTGCCCTTCTTGAACATCATGACTGATGTGTTGTTTATGCAGGTGCCTGAGAATTTGAGACAAAACACACCTTTTAAAAAAAGGAAACCTACAGTACCTTTAGATAGGCGACACGATTCATTCAGTGAGAAAGCTCACCCTCTGGGAAAATGAGAATAGGCAGCTTAGTTTTGTCTTGGACGTGGTCACTCAACCTGCAATACAAGAAGAATGAATTGCTAAAGACGGTTTTCATGTTTAGGATGCATAGAAATAAGTCGTCTTTAGGAAGCAGCAAGTCAGATTGAATCTGCAGCGAATACAAAAAAAAAAAACAGCATGAACACACAGAGTGAAATGCTACCGTTTGGCCACTAGGTGTCGGTCTTTCACTTCCGAGCGCTCGAACCAGACATGAGGGCAGGCCTTGACCATGGACCGCTGGATAACACCCATCAATCCCCCGTGGATTTGGCCAACCTGACAACACAAACAAATAGTAGCATCTATTCCTGGCAGGACTGGTACTTCTGCTGGCCGCTGCACTCAGAATACAGATTACTATCAAACTCCTTCCCCCCCAGACTTGCTGAAAGGGGCCGGGATAATTACCATAGCGTAGCAGCCGTCGCTGGCCAGGATGATGACATCGATCGGGGAAGTGTGGTTAGCGACACAGATGCCTCCATTTTTGGGTTTATTCTCACTGGAAAAAGCACAGAACACACTTTGAAGGCTGCGTTAGGAGAGCATGTCTTCAATAACCAACAACAACAAAATGTGAGGTTCCACGGAGAACGTGAGAGTGCTCCAGAAGAGGAAGTGGGCTTTGGGCCTGGCCTTCCTTTAGACAAAGCAGCCCATGATGTGCCCCGCAGGACTCGGAACATGCCGGGTCCACATTCCACAGATAGAGTTTCGATCTTAAATAGAGACAGGGCAACACCACCCATGTCAGCGGATTATTTTTAGCGCCCCACTATGGAGGAACAGGCTTTGGCTGAAGGCAGCCGTTCTGAAAAAGTCACACCAAACGGGACGGATTCAGCGTAATTCATCCCCAAAGCTCAGTTACGGCCGTTCCGTTTCTAATGGGGCGTTCGTGTGAGATTGCTACTGTGGTGCAACTTGTAAAAGCTTCAGTGGAGCCTGCGACGCCCTAAGCCACAAGTCTGAGCGGATCGGCGTGTGCCCACAGCATCAAGCTTCAGCTTCCTCCTCCACATCCTGTTACACGTATCGCCGTGTAAGAGAAACCTCTGCCTGTTGTTCGGCGCTCCTCTTAGATGATCACACCTGCAGTTTAAATACAACCCCGGCTTTGAACCCGCTAACACCTGGACGTTATCTACAGGCAGCAGCTCTCTGTCTGAATCAACTTTTTATCTGTTTTAGAAAAACACTGACGCTTTTTTTTCTTCTTCTTCTTCTTCTTTGCCTTGTTTGGGCCTCAAAATGGCTCTGCCCAAGAATATGAGCTGGATCAATTTAGGCCGAGCTCCAGGCACCTCTGCGATACTGTTATTCTCGAGGGGATCACATTTCTCTGAGCACAGCTCATCAGCATTTCCGTAACAGCAGAAGTCTGCTGTGGCTCAAATTTGGGTCAAAAAGGTTACTTTTTTTGTTTTTTTTGTTTGGAGGGATAAAAACCAACCGATGACACTTCCGCACTCTGCCAGCTAGTTAAATGAACCACTATGGCTTTTTTCCTCAAACCTAAATGTTAAACATACATTTCACATACAACATGACCTAGAAATTAGAAAATGTTAAATTTCATTCATTAAGAGGAAAGCAGATTTCTGAACCAACCTGATCCGACGTGAAACAGTAATTGTTCCCTGAACCTGAGGACTGATTCTGCCACCCTCCACCCGCATCAAGCTTTTCTGTTAACTGGGAACGAGTCTCTCACGTCATTGTGGAGACATTTTGGCCCACTCTCCTTTGCAGAGTTTATTTTACTTAATTTTGAGCATGGAGATCCTGATTGAAGTACCACAGACTCTTTAGGTCCTAAATCCAGACTTTAAACCACTCCAGCTAGAGGCGGACTTGCTGGTGTGTTTTGGATCGCTGTGGTTGCTGCATAACCTAAACGTTCTTTAGGCTAAAGTCAGGATTTTCTACTAGGGAGCAGAGTTTGGGGTTCTAATAATTACAGCAAGTCATCCAAGCCTTGAAGCAGCTCAGCCGCCCCACCGCCATGTTCATCTGGTGGTGAGATGCTCTTTTTCTAACGTTCTGTTAGTTCTACACCAGATGCAACACGATCCACACTTTGCTGAAAAATCAACTGTTCTCATCGGTCCACATTACACTTTAGCAGAAGTCTTGCTGATCATCATGATTTAATGTTTTTTAGCATTTCTAAGATGGGCTTTTCTGTTCTTTTTGTACAGCAGTGGTTTCAGCCGTGGAACTCCCTCATGGATGCCATTTTTATTGTTAAACATCACCCTTAATAGAGACGAGCGAGACCGGTAGCGCTGTAAAAGATTTTCTGGGTTCTTTTGCGACACCTTTAAAGAGTTGTTGAAACACTGGGAACATTTGTCACTGGTCCAGGTCTTCGTCATCTGTGGGTCGTGGCTCTCACCGTGTGTCAACAGCTTTAGAAATAGCTTAGTAACCCTTTCCAGGATGACAGACCCCAACGACATTGTCATGTCATTTAGCCTACTTCGTGCTATCAGACAGGTTCAAGTGGATGGTTTTCTAGTTTATTTCACAAGTCATGCAGTAGTCAGATCTGGGTATGGCAAGAAAAATGAAACTGTTTTTCAAAAGATGGAAACGGAATCGTTTATCAAAGGACCAGGGACCCTTTCGATAAATTAAATCATCATTTGAAAACTGCTTTTTGCATCTACTCGGGTTATAATTACTTAATATTAAAATATGTTTCATAATCAGAACCATCTAAGTCTCACAATGGAGCTAAAAGTAGGGATTGCACGATTTATCCGCATTAAGATCTGTATCGACCGATGTCTGCCAGTTTTATCCGTATCGGTCGGATAAGTTAGCGACACATCACGGTCTGGACTGTGGGTCATCATGTCAGTGCATCCCTGGCTAAAAACAGAAGATCTATGCAAGGGAGCAAACACTTTTTCACTCACTGGTTGTAGAGGAGAGGAACACTCAAGCACCGCAGAAGAAGTACTAAATCTATTAAATCTGGACAGAGTACAAGTAGAACAGTTGAGGAGTGCCAATTAGGCTGCTCTGATAGCCTTTGGTGGGCTGTTCCAGAGCCGCGCTGCCACAAATTAGAGCCCACTGGATAGAAACCGCACAGGGCACAAGGTTAGCAGAACAGGACACGGTTCCTGCAAAGAGTTTAGCGCTGCTGCTTGAGCATTGCTGACAGAGCAGTCTCTCTTTTCTTTTTCCATGGGACCTACTCCTTTTCGGACCTCATTGAACAGCATAAGGAAATATTTTTGAGCGATTGAAAGTGGTGTGATGCTATGCTCTGGCAGTACCAACGGCTTTAAAACAAGAGAGAAACGTCTAAATAAGAGAAAGAAATAGGCGCTACTTTTCGAACATATATGCAACTTCTTATCAAGCAAATGCACATTCGCCAACCACTGATAATATCTCCAACACGGCAACATTTTCAAACAAAACAACCTAAGAGACGCAACACTGACTGACCAAGATGTTGAGAAACTGCATGAAAGCAGAAGCTACAAACCAGCATCAATTTTAAGGGCGCATTACATTTCTACGCGTAATGTGAAATTCTGCAAGATTTAAAAATCTGTTCGGGGACAAAATATGAAGAAACAAAACAAAACTCGGTAATAACCTGGATGCACACATGTGCCACCCTTAGACTTTTATCTTGCTGAAACACCTTCTGCTTCCTATTCAGCATTCAGTCCTCTTAGGTTTACTCCTGCCACCTATTCTAATAAATTGGGATAAAAATAAGCAAAAGTCCAGCTCTCCTATTTAATTTTCGCTTTTGTTCCCCCCAAAAATCAGGCTATGGTTTGCAGAAAGATCACAAAAGATCAGAGAACTCTCATCTACAAAGGTATCAGTCAGCAGAAGGCTGTGGACAAGAAATGTCTTCATCAGGTAGATTTGGAGAGCCTTTTCAAAGTAGAGAGGGCAGATATTAGCAGGTCAAGATGTGGGGTACTCCCTTCAAACAAAACTGAATCATGTCACTAAATCCATTGGTGCTTTAACAATGCATTGCTCAGGGATGCACACACTTTGCAACTGGGTAATTCACCCACCCATACAGATTAGAGCTGGGCGATAAATCGATTTAATCGATTAATTCGAATTTACAATTCTTTAAGATTTCATTTTTGGAAAATCTGGATTTTATTTTGCCAATACACTCATTGGGTTTCCATGAAGAGAACAGCATGTGATGCTGAATATATGTTTAGGCAAAATTATTGTCAAAATATACTTTTTTTTACCATAATACGAGGTACTTCATTTACTTTACTTTTTTTTTAACTTAGTTTGAAGTTCACAAGTGCATTGAAGCCTGTTCTTAGCTCAATGTGTAATACCACTAGCAGCAAATGTTTTGTTATATTTTCATTGTTTATAATGGCACGGCTGCCATCTTGTTTTACAAGCATGTTTCACAGCTTGTTTTTAGTTGCACTTTGAATTCAGGTCAACTCCCTGGCAAAATGCTTGACATAAAAAGCAAGGTTTTAAAATAATTTCTTTAATTTCTTTTTATGAAACAAAAAGGAGGAAAAAAAAAATCGATTAATCGGATTTGGTATGATAAAATCTGAGATTTATTTTTTAATCCATATCGCCCAGCCCTACTACAGATGTATTGGGTTTTTCCAGAGTTGTCCAGGATGTATGTCACATTATATGTACAGAAAGGTTTGGAAATATTTCTCACGGTCTCATTTACTGCATCACAAAAGGCTGACATTTTAACAGGGCTGTCCGCTTTATGTGGAGAAAAACCCAAACGGCCTTTTACCTGTCATGATAGGTTATGATAGCAGTCAGAGCTCTGACACATATTCTGTAGCACATCAGATGCACTTTCTCACTGAGGAAGCTCTTCATCCTGTGGGAGAGAGGAAAACACGATGAGAACACCTGGAGCTCAGAGCTAAACGACTTATGAAAGAAAAAAAAAAAACTAAGTGGTGCCTCTCACCTTCCATTTGGCAGGAGCCCAATCAGAGAGGTGAGGAAGACGAGCAGGCCCACACCGGTGAAGGCGAGGGTTACCCTGGTGGAGAGACGGCCACATTCATATCGGTCTGTCAGGAAAACACGGCACTAAACAGCTGCTGTTAGACGCCCACTGTTCAATAACGCATATTGCAGAGCAGGCGTTTGTTTTCAATTAAAAGTATTAAGTCCTCATTTAATCTCCTCCACCGTAACTGACCTGCGAGCTACGGGGAAGGCAGGGAGGCTCACATTGGCAAACAGGTGGACTTAATCTGGATGAACCAGTCATGCAGGGTTGGAGAAGGCTCTGATTAAAGTAACGGAGGATTAACAACGTTTTTAAAGCGAGGTCTCTTCCCAGGACAAGGCCTGGAAGAGAGGATGTATTACAGCGACGCAGAAGGCTAGAAGGAGGTCCATCTGGGCAGCAGTGGCCTGATTCGCCTCCCCACTGACAGCTGGAGACGAGCCAGCCGGCCAGCGCGGCCGAGTCCTGAGTCACTGCGAGTCTTTAACGTGACTCCGCTCTCTGACTTACACCATATAGAGCCAGGCTGGTGTCCCCAATAAGTGCTGGCCTGCAGCCAGCGTGAACACATAAGGTTCTCTGCTCTCGCTGCCAAACCCTTCAACCAACGCAAAAAACAAGCGGCTCCAGATTTCAGCGCATATTTGAGCCGACGTAAGCAGCGGCCAGGCGGAGTTGGCAGCAGGGACTGAAACCACAGATTTTAGAGGTAACAGGGTTGCTTACATGTTTAAGTGTCGCCGCAACGAATAGTCGTCCAAAACTCAGAATCGGACGATTTTCCCGTTGATAACGTCTCAGACACCGGAAAACATGATTTATGTTCAATCCTGTGCGATAAATGCATCTAAACTGAGTGCTGGCCTTTTTTGCCCTGTAAATAAATCCGCTGACAGCGTGGCCTTTCATGCACCTTTTGAGCAAAACTCTGATAACGGTTTGGAGATCTTCTAGGTTTCAGAAATGGGAACGATCATAAAATCCTTCCTTTTCCATTGAGATTTAAGACGACCACAGCCATCAGCGCCGGCGGCGCTGTGTCTCCGTGTGGCGGTGCGGCGCGGACGCATCAGACGAGCTGCTTGTACCTGAGAGGCAGCAGGATGCCGTAGCGGATCAGGAGGCCCAGCCCCCAGAGGACGGTCAGCCTCAGGCTGATGTAGTGAAAGTTGTAGTTGCTGCGAGTCAGCAGGTTCCAGGACTCCAGCTCTTCGGCGGAGAAGCGCTTGGTCACCTCGTCGTCCATGATGCTCTCCACCCCACGGCGGGCGAAGTAGAAGATGTCGGACATCTCGAACTCCGAGGCGGAGTCCAGGTCTTTGTTGCTGCCGCTCCGCCGGATCTCCTTGATCTCCTCCTCCAAGGAGGTGGTGGGCTCCCTCGCGATTATAGCTGCGGCAAGACAGGGAGAGCAGAGGTCACTACATCTACCTCAGGAACCAACGCAGCGACTAAACACACACTTAATAAAAAAAGGAAATAAAAAAGGAGGCATTGATTCTCACATCTTACCGTTTGAGTACGGTTTGTACAGGTGGTGATTTTTCTCTTTGGCTCCCCTCTCTAGCCTGAGCGTGGCCCACTAGAAAAGTAGAGCACAGGCTCCATGAGTGATCCACAGACCGACAGGATTACATAAGGCGAGAACATTTAGACTGCAGAGACACTGAAGAGAGACAGAGAAGTAAGAACAGTACAAACAGCATAAAAGGCAGCAACCTAACGGGATCAAAAACCTCTTATTAACACGCAGACATGGCTGACACATCTATGCAGTTAGACAAAATAAACAATAATAATAAAGCATGATATTGAAAAAGCAGGATATTTCCTTTGGAAAAAAATAATGTCATTATTTTAAAACCCACAAATGTGACCTTCTTGACACCGGATGACATCCAGGGCATTGATGTTAGTGGACGCTTATAGGTACCTGGGTGTTCACCTGAATAAACTGGACTGGAGTCAGAACTGATGCTCTTTACAGGAGGGGGCAGAGCAGACTACCTGCTGAGGAGGCTGAGGTCTTCTGGAGTGGAAGGGGCGCTCCTGAAGACCTCAACTCTGTGGTGGCATCAGCCATTTGTTGGAATAGCAGCTTATCTGTAGCTGAGAGGAAGCAGCTGGATAAACTCATTAGGAGACCCAGCTCTGTCCTGGGATGCCCCCTGGACCCAGTGCAGGTGGTGGGAGACGAACGGACTGTAAGAAAAATCACATCATCGATGGACAATGTCTCCCACCCCATGCATGGAGCTGTTGCAGAGCAGGTGAGCTCTTTCAGGGACAGACTGCTGCATCCCAGATACTCTAAGGAGCGTTTCCACAGGTCGTTCCTCCCAGCTGCTGTTAAGACTTTATAATCTCTGCTGCTCACCAGAAACTCAGTAAGTCTTAGCAAACATGCTAACGGTTGTTGAGCATGATCTGACCGTGAATTATTTCCACCGTCTCTCAGATGCTGGTGTCCGTTTGCACACGTTTCAGCTCCTCTGGGTGTTTCCCGTTCAATCATGCATACTGCATCTCACTTCACTGTGCAAACCAGCTGCTTTAATTTCCTCCGTTTAACGGAATATTGCGTTTCTTATCTGATCATCAGTCTCTCAGACGCGACGGTACGCTTGCACGCGCCTAAGCTACCCCGAGATGTTGCTGTGCAATCACGCATATTGCACCATTTTCTCACGTCGTTGTGTAAAATCGGCTGCCGCCGTGCTTCCCCCAGTTTAACTTGAATATTTCTTTTTTTCTTTTTTTTTCACCTGAATATGCCATATTGTTACATTATCAATAACTGTGCAATCTGGTTGTATTTTTCCCCGTTTTATTCTGGCCTTTCTGACAGATTCATCCTGTGCTGCTTCAGATTAGATGAGCTGTTTTCTCATTACTGAATTATTGTGCGACCTCGTCTGCCTCTTTGCTGTTGTCGCACCAGAATTTCCCCACTGTGGGACAATAAAGGCGTTTCTTATCTTATCTTATGAAGAAGATTGCTACTGCTAAAGTTTAAACTGTATTTCCACAGCAACTTGATGTATGTGCAGTAACAAGACGTCCGACTAGATACTGGGAAGGAAAATACTGTCAGTCAGAGGAACATTTCTGATTGTGAGGCTGTAGACCAGGGGGTTGAAACTCCAATCTCGGAGGTCTGCTGATCTGCAGTCTTTAAAATGTGTCCCTGCTTCAACACTCCTGAATCTGAGGCCCTCTGACTCAGGAGAGCTGGACTAGAGACGTATCTAAAAGTTGCGGGACGTCAGCTCTTGGGGCGTTTAGGGCCACTGATCTGGATGCTTTACGTCTCTGAGGCAGCATCCGGCCTCTCATGTGTCTGGCCTGTCATGGAGAATCGTTAACTGATCGTGAAAAAAATAAAAATACACTGCTTTTATTTTTGATATCTAGATTTCTTTTATTAAAAAAAAAAAAAACAATTATAAATAAAGAGCGACAATGTGTGGTTTTAAACGCTACACGGTGTTCTAAGTAAGAACCGCATGACGTCGTCGCCATATAGGCGTGCAGATTAATTAAACTGCGAATTGATCAACATTTGTTGCTCATGTCTATAACTAGGAGCCGATAAAACCTTATTTAGTTGTTTTTTTCCAGGGATAGTTTTGAAATGATGGAGTTTAGACAATGAACCGGCCCACGGCAGCTTTAACAGCTAAATGAAACTAAACAGCCTGACATGAACTGTAATATTATGATGACAATAAGTTTGAGAAAACACAGTAAAATGCTAGGTCCATATTTTAACACCTACCCTAATCTAAACATAACGAACTAGTCATATATCTGTGCATCTTTATATTTAATATAAATATTAATATTAATATAAATATATATACCCAAATCTCTGGGTTTTACGTGCTTCTCTACAACTCCTAACATTTACCCTGTGACTCCTCTGAATCAGCTGTTCAAGTCCCCGTCGTACGTTAAGACAACGACAGAAGAGGAATGCACGGAGGGAAGAGAACAGCCTGTTCCAAAAGTCTGAAGGCAAGCAGGAAAAGATCAGGAAGTGGGGACTGGGATACGCTCGCTGAGTTTTATTTAGCCAACAATCTCAGCCGACACCAGCGCGGCCCATGAGAAGTTCAAAGATAGCGGAAAACCTGACACTGCCTGGGCGAGCACACTCCAGTACCCCAGCGTTTGAGTTTGAGTTTCTCCAAAACGTTATACTCCAATGTTTATTTAAAACAAAAACTAAAAATCACATTATGAAATGATTTTGGATGAAAAGTAATTTAGCTTTTAAAGGTTCCAGAACTACCTCACCGGGTCTGCCACAAGGTGTTGGCCAATAAAGATTACCTGTTGCTTTCCTAAGAGCCACCTTTAAAGATGTGTTGTGACAAGCCTTTAAAAATGCAGCTGTGGCGCATAGGAGGGTTCCTAGACCGAGCAGAAACAGGACATTCTTTCTAATAAAAGTGAGTCCAGCTTTACAGGAGACTGCATGCGGGAAAAAAAAAAGAAAGCTGAGGTCTTTAGGCCCTGCTAAACGTTACAGGTTGGCACCAACGTCGTGGATCCTAAATCATCCCAGCCACTCAAAAAAAAAAGCCTCCATCTCTGGACTAAATGAGGACAGACCTGTCGCTGACACCTGGACAGGTGAAGCTAGGTGTTGGCCAGTCTGAAGGACGTCACAGGACCCTTGCTGGACCCCCTGCAGTTTGCCTACGGGGGTAAAACAGGTCAGTGGATGACACGGTCAACTTGGGACTGCACTACTTCCACCATCACTCCCACGCTTCAGGGACATATGCAAGGATTATTGGTGGACTTCAGCTCGGAGCTTAACGCCATCATCCCTGACATCCTCAGCACCAAACTCACCCAGATCACCGTGCCAGACTCCGCCTGTCAATGAATCACAAACTGCCTGACCAGCAGGAGTCAGCAGGTTAGGCTGGAGAGCTTCACATCCAGCACCCAGACTGTTAGCTCTGTTCTCCCAAAAGTGGGAGCCCAGCACTGTCCCCATCATCAAGAAGGCCCAGCAGAGGATGTGCTTCCTGCACCAGCTCAGGGAGCTCAGCCTGCATGAGGAGCTGCTGCTGATCCACTTCTACACAGCCATCATCCAGTCTGTCCTCTGCTCATCCATCACTGTCTGGATTGCATCTGCCACCAAAAAGGACAGGACCAGACTGCAGAAAAAGATCATCAGAGCCAACCTGCCCTCCAGTCAGGACCTGTACATCTCCAAAGTCAGGAAAGGGGCGAGAAACATCACCATAGACACATCGCTGTTATGCATTATGAAATGCATAACAGTGGCTGGTGTTTTAAGAGAAAACGGAGCACAAGACGACGCACTTCGTGCATTTAACTGAAAAATTATGTTTTCGAACAGTGCAAAGAATCGCTAACCTGACTCTGCCAGATAGATTTGCTCCGCATATCCATCTGGAAACCTTCTGTTGAAGTAATTTTGGGAAGGGGCGAAAATACTGGTTAGCTGATTGGCCTATGTTGGTGATAGACGGGCCAAATAAACCAATCAGATCAACGAAGCATATGACGTACTAACAGCGACGACAAAAACACAACCACAAGCTCTTGCCGAAACCAGTCGGGAGAAGAGCAAAAACATCTTTTCCTCTGAGAAAAGCCTCCAGAGCAGTGTTTTTCTCTTCTTTCAGTGAAGAAATACTCTGTAATTCCGATAAAACTTGCTCGATAGCCACGCTAACGCTAGTTTCATCGGCTGAAGCCGCCATGTTGTTTAGACTGAACTGACGCGCTTCCCGTTGCGTCACACCTCAACCCGCCTCAAAGCCAACGCTGATTGGACGTTCGTTTGGTGAACGGCTCCAAATTTTCTTCAACGGAAAGTAGCCAGACTGATCTGCGAGTGAAACCTTGAAAGCTCGCGAGATCAGGATGGTCTCACGAGGCTAAAGAGTCGCACAAATCAGCGTCTGAACTCAGAAGCTGGGAAACATCCCAGTGGGTCACGCATCTCCGGCAGAGGTGATGTCACAGTGGAGCAGGTCGTGGATGACATCTTACCCAAATGAAACTATCAGCTGGGAGCAACAAGCAAGCAGGGGAGGCCCATCGCAGTAAAAGATGAGGTCTCCCTCAGTAACGACTTCTACACCAAAGAGTGTTGCCAGCTTAGCCTGTTAACACCAAGGGTCCTAGCTGCTAAAATAATTCAAAATTCGGTAGCTTCACAGGCTCTAATTTCATAAAAATCTTCTTCTGACATATTTAGAGCATTCTGGATATTTCAGTTTAAACTATCCCCCTTTAAATGTGTAAAAAGTAGCCTAATCTGTAGGTTCCAAAAAGCGTTTTGAACGACTGAGCATACACTTGGGTGTGATAATCAAAGATAATAAATGTCATTTATATATAAGCCAATGCAAAAATCTCACATTTACTAAGCATTATTAGACTTTGACCCCTTAAAATATTTTAGGAGGAGGTCACTTAGACAAGCGTACAGAACGAAATTTCGTTTGCATACAGGTTGGAAAATCACAGTAAATGTCAGGATAAAGATGCAGCAGCGATTTATGTAAACTGCAGAGCTGTGTAACGCCAGCTGCTCTCTCGCACACAGTGTGACGTCACCTCCGCTCCCAATAGAAGACACAAAATGGACACTGTAATTTACTGAAATTTACTGCATTTAACCGTGATTTTCCAAGCTGTATGCAAACGAAATTTCGTTCTGTACGCACTCTGTGCATGCAGGATGACAAATAAAGTTGTCTAAGTCTAAGTCAATAGAAATAATTTCTTAGAAACGCTGCTCATGGCTACTGTTGAGCTGCACCGGTGTAACAATGGAGCGCAGAACAGTGAATCAGAGCCTTTTTCTCTCCCAATATTAAGGTGGACAGAGAAAACAGACAAAGGGAATATTCTGGCACATTTGAGCTGTAATCCATCTTGTAAAGGCTGTCCACTCCATTAACCTGCAGATTTCCTTTTTATTTATAAAGAGCAAGAGTATTTAGCTCTTCAGAATAAACAATCACTGTTAGAGGAGACTTTCAGAAACATCGGTGCTGGAATTAGCCGACTGATGCAGTTTTAATTTTACATTAATCTGTGTTCAAAACTATATATATATATATATATATATATATATATATATATATATATATATATATATACCCTGCGCAAAAAGAGTAAATTAGTTTTGTGTGTCCAGCGCTCAGTTCATCGCCGTCGTTTCTGACTGCTGCGTCACCTTCAACGACGTGGAAACACTCCAAAGCGGATCAAAAGGTCAGCGAGCTCTTACCTCGAAGATCTTCAGCAGCGTCTTCATATACAGTCGCCTGATGCCGAACGACACGCCGAAGATGGCCGGGACGATGATGAACACCAGGAGCAGGGTGAACCACACGGTGAAGGAGATGCCCAGCAGGATGCACAGCAGATTATCAAAGGGGTTGAAGAAGAGCTCCATCCTGGAGTCTTTCCTTTTATAGTTCAAGCGACTGATTTTTGCACTTCCTGCAAGTACAGGTCTCCACGGTCCGGACCCAAGTGACCCACCCCGGGTGGGGGGGGTTTATCACAAACAAGCCATCCCTGAGATCACCAGAGAATAGGGCTTCTCCAGACGCTTCCTGAAAAATCAATAGAAAAACCACCAAGCATCTTGACGCTGCGCCCTCCTTAGGGCATCATCCTTGGATTTCTATCGGTGTGATGAACACTGGGCCAAGCTCAGGGTCTAGTGAAGAGAAGCTGGTGGTGGTGGGGGGGAGTCCAACCCTTGTTGCAGATGTCTTCTGGCGTGTACAGAGGGCAGATCCCCCGCGGATGACAGAGAAGTAAACAATGTAACAAAAACACAGGTGGCTCCCTCGCACGGCGCAGATCCGGGGACTCAGCAGCTGGCCGTCACGGGAACCTGCGGAGACGCACAAAAAAACAAAAAAACCCGATCAGGAGGACCATCATCTGCGCAGGAAGGCGTCCCGTCCTCCTCCGGCTGGAAAGCTGACGGCTCGTTTAACCACAAGCCACCCAGACAACGCGTCCTGGGGTCCACGCCATCAAAACACCGGCGCTCAGCCTGCCCTCCCTGCTGGCAGCCGCTCCTTCCTTTAAAAATTTGCTTTTCGGCTAATGTTTAAATACAGATAATGGATTTAAACGAGTGCTGGGGGTGCAGAGATAAGAAGGCTAGCCGTGGGAGGGGGAGGCCCTCCATCATCCCGATAAAGCGCGACGGCACCGACTCCATCCCCGGTCACGCACAGCCCGCTCTATTTACACGCGTCCCCCGGCCTTCCACGTCTATACTCGGTCCTAGAAATAACACACACACGGGCCAGAGCTGATGCGTTTAAATAACCTCGGAAAAACACATTTAAACTATTCTGCCCCCCGCCGCTGCTGCTGAAGTTAGCGCTCCGGCTAGAAGCTAGCAGCTAGCCCGCTCTCATCCCTCCGTGGTGCGGGCGGAGAGCGCCGAACATGCTGAGCCAACCTTTCACGGGATTTGACGCCACCACCACCGCCCGGCGTCCCGCCGTCTTAATAACCCCGCGCCGGGGAGCAGGCGGGCGGGCTGGGCTGGAAAGGAGAAGAAGCCCGCTTCTCACCAACCTTCAGTCGTCGTACACCCGGCGCCGACGCAGCGCGGCTTCCCCCGTCCGTCATCCCTCCGCCTTTGTCTCGCTGACCGCGGCCAGACTCCACCCGCCGGACGACTGCAGGACGACCAGCGGAGGCAGAGGCCTGCTTGTAGAGGAAACGAGCGGATCCACACAGGAGGACCCGCTGCGCCGCCTGGTGGCCGGACGGAGCACTGCCACCAGGCGAACTTTCCTTCTACCGCGTTTCTGGAGGGCCACCAAACAAATAAATGAAAATGATTATTTGAAAAGTATTCTAGATATAATAAAATTGGATATAAAAGGTGTATAAAAGCACAATATATTTTAATATTATTGAAAAGTTAATTTATGTCACTGGATTAATAAATAAAACTTGAAACTTATTTGTTATGCCATAGCGACATATTTTCAAGCTTCTATTTCTGTTAATTTAATGAATATCTGTTGCCCTTAATGAACCCAGGTTGCTTTATTGGGTCGTTTATTACTTCCTGCTCGTCTGCTTTGATGGGTGTGATCGTGTTGACAATCTTCCATAGACTCCGTGCGGTTCAGGTCAGGCCAGTTTGCTGGCCAATCAAGCAGTGATCCAGGTGTCATTAAACCAGCTTTTGGCACCTTTTGGCAGTGTGGGCAGGCGCCAAGTTCAGCTGGAAAGGTAAATCAACATCCCCATAAAGCTCGTCAGCAGAGGGAAGCACGAGGGGGTATAAAATAAATTGACACCTGCTTTGAATTTATAAAAAAATAAAATGTGGACCAAAGACATGGCTTCCCAAATCATCACTGGAGCACCGACTTGCTTTACAACCCTGTATCTGGGCACTTTTAAGCAAATATCAACTTTTGTATCAACATTCCTATATATTAAACAAAAATAAAAAACGAGAAAAAACAAACATGCTTAAAATTATTTCTATAATTTGAGTAAAGAAGAATAATTTGATTTCCTGGAGCAAGAATACTCAGGGGTTTTTTTATTCACACATTTACATCCATGTACATCTTTGTCAAGTAATTTTACAGAAACAGCAACAAAACTTAGCAAGCCTTGGTGGTTTACTAAGGTTGGTGACCATATCATGGAATATGATGGTCACCAACCATCATATTTAATCTGGGAAAAAAAACATAAAACTAAAATATTCATAGTGTATATCAATAGCAACTCTGAAAAAAACAAAGGCAATCAGTCGGCAGAATACTTTATTTAGACACTGTTTTTTTAATTTAAATACAGGTGCATCTAATGTGCCAGAGGTAGCGCGGAGCTCCTCTGCCAGAGCGAGCATCATGTCCTGTTCTCCAGCAGAGCCTCGAAGTCTGGGGAGCAGACCATTTTGTGTCTGACATTCCCTAATACTGTCAGGTTTCCTGTCTTTTCTGCCGCTTGAACAGAGACCAGTTCCTGAGAAGCAGGGTAGAAGAAAGAGTTTAGAACCGAGTGGATAGCAAAGAACACAGCTCCCAACGGTGACAGACCAGCCATCATACCTGAAGGAAAGAGCACGATGTTCCCAGGGACACATCCAGGGTCACCTGTCCCAGAATGAGCTGCACACGGCCAGACTTCCGTACCAGCATCTTCCCAACGACGCCCTCCCTCAGGTCCTTCAGGTTGCAGCTGCTCTCTTCGGCTTCCTCCTCCTGCGGCAGATACGTTAAATGGTTACGCTCATGACCCGCATATACCCTCGTGGGTTAAAAGGCCGCCCGCCCGCCCCTTCCACCTGTGACTCCGTCTTCAGGAGCACCGACTGCCCGTCCTCCGACTGCACCTCGGTTTTTATCAGCTTTTGCTCCCTGGTGGGGGGCTGGCCGGGCAGAGAGTCGGGCAGCTGGACGAACAGCAGCTCCTCCCCTTTGCTCAGGCTCCACCTGTGCAGCAGCTCGGGGAGAACTTCGGGCTCAGGGAGCGGAGGAGGTCTGAAAGTGGCTTCAGCCTTTTTGATCTCCACTTCCTCTGGCTCTTGTTTCACTGCGGACGGGTTAAGACACAATCTTTCATCAGATGTAACGCTTAAACGGGAGTTTTTTTTGTTGTTTTTTTTCTTGTGTTATGAGTTAGCAAAGTTACTGGACATACAGGACTGTCTCAGAAAATTAGAATATTGTGATAAAGTTCTTTATTTTCTGTAATGCAATTAAAAAACATGAAATGTCATACATTCTGGATTCATTACAAATCAACTGAAATATCGCAAGCCTTTTATTGTTTTAATATCGCTGATTATGGCTTACAGCTTAAGAAACCCAAATATCCTATCTCAAAATATTAGAATATCGTGAAAAAGTATACTAGTAGGTTATTCAACTAATCACTTGAATCGTCTAATTAACTCGAAACACTGCAGGGTTTCCTGAGCCTTGAAAAACACTCAGCTTGGTTCAGTAAACTAAATCACAAGTATGGTAGTGGTTAAGAGACGACATAAGATTCTCACAGTAACTGGTGTACTGACCATGGCATTACTGTCCTTGATTGGCCTGCCAATTCCCCTGACCTGAACCCCATAGAGAATTTGTGGGGTATTGTGAAGAAGAAGCTGAAAGACACCAGAGCCAACAATGCAAATGAGCTAAAGGCCGCTATTGAAGCATCCTGGGCATCCATAACACCTCAGCAATGCCACAGGCTGATTGCCTCCATGCCACGCCGCATTGATGCAGTAATCTGTGCAAAAGGATTCCCAACCAAGTACTGAGTGCATTAATGGACATTTTCAAATGTTTGATTTTGTTTTGCTGTTATAATTTTTATTTTTACACTTGGTCTGAGGAAATATTCTAATATTTTGAGATAGGATTTTTGAGTTTTCTTCAGCTGTACGCCATAATCAGCGATATTAAAACAATAAAAGGCTTGCGATATTTCAGTTGATTTGTAATGAATCCAGAATTTATGACATTTCATGTTTTTTAATTGCATTACAGAAAATAAAGAACTTTATCACAATATTCTAATTTTCTGAGACAGTCCTGTAGATGTTGGAACATGAAAACCTTTTTTGTTTTGTTTTCTGTGCCGTACAATTTTACTTTATCTTCACAGCCAAGTGCTACCCGTGTCGATCTGTCACACAGAGACGCATTCAGCTGTCGAGCTCAAAACGTGAAACACATTCAGGGGGGAGTGAACACTTTTTCGCCACCTTGAACCGAAGACTCCATGGCCTCGTCTGGGTCTGTCTTTTCTATTTTAACGGCGGCACTGTTGAACTCCTCCGTGAATCCCCACCCCGACACAGCCAGGGGGAGCTGGACGGGGCAGCTCCTCTGGTCGCTCCTCAGGAAAGGGTCGTCTATGAACTGCGTGAGGGAAATCCATCAGGTAGCTGACATTCACGGAGCACGGCACGCAGAAACGGGACGTTTAACAACCGCGGCACTCACATTGTCTCGCTCCAGTTTGCGCAGAATCTCCTTGGTTTCCTCCTCCGTCTCCCGCTTCTCCTTCTTAATGTTGATGATGGGCGAGGGTCCCATGCTCGGAGCGTCTCTTTCGCTCTCGTAGCCTCCTGCGCGGGACGACGGGGTTTATTTACGCCGGTGTGAAGCAACTCGAGCGTGAACTCATCGGTAGCTGCTTCTCCGGCGCGACACCCACCTTTTCTCTTCACCATACTCTCTGCAGGGCCCTGCTCAAAGATGGAGTGAGACTGGATGACCTCGGGATGGCCCCGGCCCCGGCCCCGTTGTCGCGGGCCCCGACCTCGATCTGCATCCCTCCGCTCGCGCCTCGGCACGCCTTCGCCCTTCGGTCTGCAGTAATAACACACAGACGGTTATCAGGAAGTCACAGAAACAACTACAGAGGCGCTCATTTATTTATTTTTTCCTTCTGTTTTGACGCTCTCGTGAACTCACTCTTCTTTAAGTTTTCGGCCAATGATGTTGGGGGTAAAGGTTTTCTAAAAAAACAAAAAAACAAAAACAAAGACATGTTAGAATTTAGGCACTTATAAATATGCTTTTAAATCACCATCGTTAGCCTTTTTTGCCAGCACCTCTAAGTTACAGGTAAACTAAACTGAAAATTCCCAGCTTTAATTTCAGAGAAATCACAACCAAACTGGGGGAAAGGTTAGAAATTATAGTTAATAAATACTTATTTTTGTAGGAGTGTTCCCATAGCTGTAAAAATAGTGGTAATAATAATAATAAAAATAATGATATGATGAAGATGTAATTCATTTTTCTTAAACTTCTTAAAGTAAAATGCCTTTAGCAATTAAGATGATGTGATATGCTGTCTAGTGAGCTTCACCAATAGTGAGAATGTCAATTTCTTCCATCTACTATCCCTTCATGTCCTTGGAGACCCTGCGAGCTGAAAGCCCGCTATATAGCTGCTAATAGTGAGCCAGCAATAAAGTACTGCATCTTTTTTTTTTTTTGTTCAGCTATACTGTAAGGTGAGCCTTATTTTGCTCATGTTATATTAAATATAAAGATGCACAGAGAAATTATTGAATTATCATAATGGGTGAAAATTTCCCCTTGAACGTATCTGACTGGGGACTGGCTGGTTGGAAAGTCATAAATCTGACCTCCTTTTGATCTTTGAATACATCAAAGCTAAGTGATACTAGGCTGGATGAAAGCTGCAGTCTTTGGTGTGTCAGTTATTAAGTGACGACGAGTCAAAGTTGGCCATTTTCTGTGTTGGTGAGGTGTTTAAAAAATGAGGTCAGAGGAAGCGCAGATGGAAGGAGCTATTTAAAAGGTAACTTTACTTTCTGAGACAGGTCAGGCTGTGAGAGGGAAGATGCTCAGCAGCTAACATTAAAGGAACTATACCTGATCCTGGACAGATTCGAACCGTGAGTGAGGAGAACAGTTCAGTTTGAACCGTAAGCTCCGCCCCCAACTGTTTTCTTCCAATGAGAAACCACTCGACTGGTATGAGACTAAACACACGCCTGGAGCTTGTGCAAATCCTCCAGAGGAAACAAGGCTTCATGGAGGGACTTTTCTACATTTTCGTGCACAGTGCTGAAGGAGCTGCTGCTTAGCAATGGCTCCGCACCTCATTGTGCCATTGGCAGAGAAAAGTCGCCCCGGGTTGTCCCCAGTTCGCTGCTTATTCCTGCTAAAAAACAGCCCGGATTCGCTCAATCAATTAGTCGATTGTTATAATCAAACGCCGTCTTTTAACTCATTATGCATTGCGTAAAAAGCATTTTTCTTAACCAGACAAAAATAAATTCAGGTATAGTTTCTTTAAGGCTGAATGAAGTTCAGCAAAGGTGGTCTGTTATATAATTTTGAGCTTTCAACCTATGTCTGTTATGGAATATGCTGGATATTGATAAGTCGGCAGCCTTAACTCAGAGTTAAAGTCCAGGAAAACACGTGAAGACTGATGTTCTAGTAGGAGTTGGAGCACTAACAGCTAGTTTGAAGCTAAACCCTGTGATCATTTTGTCCTTAAAGTTATATATAGCAAACCTTTCAAACATGCGTCAGAGTGGTGTTTCTGCTAATATATATATATATATATATATATATATATATATATATATATATATATATATATATATATATATATATATATATATATATATATATATATATACACACACACACACACTGAATGCTGTTCTTCTTAAAGGAAAATCTGTATTTGCAGCTTAAAGCTCTGCAAACACTGGATATCGGAAATCAACCACAACACAGTGTCTCCTGTTAAAAGCTTTTCTCCCCTTCGGTCCATTAAAACACGCCCTCCAAAACAGTAAGCACGGTAAAGCACCTTCTTTACTCCTCCTAGGGTCAGGTCTCTGGATCGCATCGAGGGGAGGCGGCCAGCAGAGATGCCTGCTGGCAGTCGACGACCCAGTGGTCCTGTGCTGCCGCTGCCTCCAGGGCCTGGAGCCCGCTGGCCGCTCTGGTCCCCTGAGTCTGCCATCCTGAACCATGGAGAAATGAAACAGAGTTAAATAAAATAAAAAACTATATGTGTGTAACTAAAGACAACCACAGACATGAGTAGCCTTCGTTCTTTACAGCGTGGATTTGTAATTGTGGTTTCTACTACCTGAAGCTGAAGACGAGCTGTAATATAAAAGGAGCAGCTTCCTTAAGGGAACAGCTAGATGAAGGACTTGTTGAGCAAAGAGAGAGAGCGCCACCACCCCAGTCCACTTTATTGTCTTCTTTCCAATGTGACCAGTCAGAACAAGTCGTCTTCACCTTTACCTCCACATTACTGGATTTAAATGTGCTTTGGATTAACAAAACGTTTTCTGAATGCCGTACGTCTTCCAAACTGCCTTTATTGGCATCTAGATTCCCTTTAACGTTTGTTTTTAATTCATTTTTATTATATAATTGTTTTTAATGTCTTGATTTTTTATTATTTTTTTCTCTGTAAAGCTTTTTAGCTGCCTGCAAAATACTTAGTAGAAATGTACATTACACTGCATTACACTTTATACCGCTGATTAGACAATATTTAAATGTTTACGTCATATAAATTCCACAATGCGTGATGATGTCAGTTCTAAGTAATTAATGAAGTCTTATCAAGGGTCCACAGACCAGGGCAGTAATAGGTGGTATATTTAAACTCAGATGTTGGAGGGTAGACACTTTTATGAGTTTAGATAAAACAGCAAACCGCAATTGTCTATAAAGAAGAGCGGAAATATAATTTAAGATAAGACTTAATAGTAATCACGAATTTCGAACCTGAAAAGCTAATTGACTAAACTGCACTGTTTAATTGTCTATTTTGGCCTGCTTTTTTTTTTTTCCTTTAACCAGCAACGTTGCTTCTTGTACGTGATGACTTGTTTACACACGTCATAAAAAAATGTTTCATGCAACAAACGCGATAAAAAAAATCCCGGACACGTGGCCACATGTCAGGCACATGAACCCAGCACTAAAGTTGAATGGACGGCTCGAATCTGACCCGATAGATGTTCCGGTTTAGTTCGGCTACCTGCTTTGGTTGGTCCTCGGAAAATCCTTCGTGGGTGATAATTCACGGCCTGAAATTCATCCCGGACTGTTGGATAGACGCTAGAGCTGTTTGTTACGGAGCTCTGACATCATGCACGGCGCCATGACACCGCCGCGTTGTTGTTCCGGTGTCAGGAGTCACGGAGCTCAGGGCTGCGCACGGGAACGCGCATGGTCGGCTGCTGGTTGCGCAAACACTAGCGCAGATAGGATCCTAATGAAGAACCGGACTGTTTGCCCACAGTCCACTTGAAATAAACTCGTTCAGAGCCGCAAATGTTGCCTGGCCTTTTGAAAGAAGACATGTTATAATTTGTGATAAAGATGTACTGTAGGAAATATGTTGTCATTGTTAAAGAAACGCCCCTTTTATGTCTATTTTGAGGTTTTAAAAAATAGGAGAGCTTGACGAAATAATTTAAGCTGATAAAATTTTCCGTTTTTATATATATATATATATATATATATATATATATATAAATACAGTAACTACAAATATGCTGTAAAGATTACGAGATCTACAAGGTTGTTTTTCAACAGTATAGAACTTTGTGTTATTCCAAAAAAAAAGTAAAAAACAAAACTGGACTTGTTTTCCGAAAAACTGTTGTCCAGTTGATTTTGTTTTTTAGTTTTTTGGAATCACCATGACCTGGATGACTGAGAATCTTCCCCAGCAACTTTGTGTTATAAATTACAAACACATACATACATATGTGTGAGTGTGTACGTCCACCCATTTTCTAACATATCTATCCCGTGTGGGGTCGTGAGGGTCCAGCATTCAATGGGCGAGAGGCGGGGTACACCCTGCACAGGTCGCCAGTCTATCGCAGGGCAACACAGAGAAAAACAGGACTAACAACCATTCTGACACACACTCATACCTAAGGTGAATTCAGGTGTTCTTGGACTGTGGGAGAAAGCCAGAGTACTCAGAGAGAACCCACACATGCACAGAGAGAACATACGCAAACTCCACGTATGTGTATATTATATTAATATATATATATACACACACACATACATATACACACACACAGTACAGACCAAAAGTTTGGACACACCTTCTCATTCAAAGAGTTTTCTTTATTTTCATGACTATGCAAATTGTACATTCACACTGAAGGCATCAAAACTATGAATTAACACACATGGAATTTTATACTTAACAAAATAGTGTGAAACAACTGATTTCTAGGTTCTTCAAAGTAGCCACCTTTTGCTTTGATTACTGCTTCGCACACTCTTTTGTGTTAGTGTGTGTCCAGCACCAGCATCCTACTTCCTGCGTGTAGCTTGTGAGAGACAATGGTCCTCCTCCGTGTCCTGTGATGTAAGTGACATCCAGTTCTCAAATCTGTTGATATACAGTATCTATATTATATATAGATATATGGATATCTGTATTTGTTGTAACCCTTTCCTGATATGTGTGGTTAATACACATCTGCCCTGTCCTTCTCATTTTTTTAAAGAAGGCTAAGAAAAGGGTGCCTCGGTATCAAATTGTGTTTATAACCCAGGTAAACATGCCTGTGCAAATTCTCAGTTATCCGGGTCAACAGCAAACGGGCTCATATCACTGATGTCCTCCACCTGAGGGTCGTCCATCGATATATCCCCTTCTTCGTACGACTCTGATGACATAAGTCCACTAGTGTCAAGGGCTTGAGCATCACACATCTGTGGCTTTCTTGATTTAATGGGGGGTGGACGTGAGAGGCATCATCTCTGGTGTTTCTCAGCCGTAACAGTGGTCAAGTTTGATTGCACGTTGACTGACTGTTCCTGTCCAGACTGGCCTTAGATCATAAGGGGACAGAAGGTCACACTGTACACCTGTGTCACAGGTCTTTTTTATAATACCCTCTGTGGCTGAATCACAGAAACTCGGTCTTTTCCTTTTTGGTGTTCTGTTGGTAGACACTGGGCTGCTCCTTTCTTGAACAGTAGCACTTGTCCTGTCGCCATTAGCACCTGTACTTCCAAGAGCTTCAGAAATCTTAAACAAACAGACACATGTAAGTATTAATTTCTCAAAAAAAACAAAACAAAAAAAAACATTTTAAACTTTATATTTTTAGAATTGTGGATCAAAATGAAGTGACATGGAATTGGTGTTATTAACACAATGCTGAAATAACAAGAAGAACTTGTGAACTTGTGCCTAGAATAGCTTGAATAATAAAACCAGGTAATTACTATGAGACGTCGTTGGCGTAAGAGGCGACGATTGATTGACAAAGTTCTTTTTCTTTTTTCTTTTGTAAAACAGAACACTGTGGGGACGGCAGTGGGTGTGAGTCTCCTTCGTGGATTTGCCAGTCGGCTTTGCTCTCCATGGACTTCAGCTACAACAAGAAATTAAAGAAAGTTAGGCCTGCAGCTCATATTCATGTACAACATCAATTCACACACATTTTATTAAAATAACACTAAAATTGCTTTGAAATCATACATAAAAGTGCCATGCGTGCCATATAATTCACTATCCATTTTAATGGTAGTCTATGATCTTAACCAACAGGAAATGTGATCTTTCACAAGTTTCTCTAAGCCCAAAAACAAGGCCAGCCACCGACGCCAGTGAGGTGTTGTGCCAAACTCGTTTTCTTGATTCAAATAAAATCTCATTAGATCATTTTGCCTGTAACTTCACTCAGTGTTCACTTGATCACACATGAAATCTGCTTTATATGATCCATTCATGCGATTCTAGCTACCAAAAAAGAAAAAAGACCAACAACTAGACAGCTGTGATGGACTCAGGAAGGTGGATTTTGGTTTCAGCAGACAGACATGTGACAATCTAATAACATAAAGCTAATATTTTTTGTAACATATCTTGAAATGACCACAGAGCCGTTTACACATGTGCTCTGAGCTACCAGTGTGAGTTTCATGTGTGTGTGTGACAATTTTTAGATCAAAAACAAGGGGGATGCGTTTTTCGGCAGCCCCTTCCTGAAAAGCGCATCCCCTTCCTGAAAAGCGCATCCCCTGCTATCTCAGAGGAGTTGACACTTGTATGACTGTATTCCTGTATGTCCATCTGTAGTTAAAGGACAAGGGTCAGCAAAAGCAAATTCTGCCCTGTAAAACAATGACAGCGCAATTATCGCTGTATGATCTGAAGCCCCATTTGGAGCTTTTAAATTGGCTTTTGAAAAACTTTGATAATTTGCTGCTGTAATATTATAATTTTTCAGAATAAAAAGCTAGTAGATGTGCATAATCAAAAAGTAACAAATACAATTATAGAGCATTCAATGTTGTAAGAAAGCCTACACTGTTTCTGGATAAATACATTATTGTATGAGTTAAGTTCTATTCCGTTTTATGCCTCTTTCCTTGTAAGTTTGAAATGTCCCATGCTCCTGAACGCACCATAGCTTTCTGACGCTCGCGAATGCATCACACTGGTCTGTGAACGCGGTGCTGTGTAGGTGCTGCACGTCTGATCTTCCGCTTAAGACAAAGCTTTGCAGTTTCAAAACTCACGTCGGCTCTCACGGTTTGTTGTTATGTGTAAATGTCAAGAGACCACAACAAATAAATCAGCCGTACCGCGGATAAAAACTTTGGATTTAATTTTGTTCATAACACCCGTACTTTTGAAAATGAATCTGCCAAATTACCACAGTTCTTTTCCCCAACAAGAGGTATATTTAAACGTTTTTATATCATTATATTATCATAAGAACAAGCAGCCCCGTTGGTCATATTTTAATCCGTTTTCCTCGTCGATATGCAGCTGTACAGAGTGAGGCGCGCTCCCGCGACAGGGGATGGATATCTCGGCAGGCATGCACTTTTTCGGCATAACACGGTGTTATGCCGAAAAAGTGCATGCCTGCCGAGATATCCATCCCCTTGCAAAACATGATGGCCGGTGTCACCGGCCATCGTGTTTTGTTTACAATTGGTACAGCTGATCGGCCTGTCGATCAATCGCAAATTCTACATTATACAGAATAAAAACCTACCGAAAATCCTCGCCATCATGTCATCTTGAAAACATTCTTCTTCGAAATGTTGGCTGCAGACCATGTGTTTTCTCTCTGGCCAGAAGTTCGATGGCAAATCCTTTCTCTTCAAGTTGGCAATCCAACGACGAACCCGTGGTGGATCACGACTCGGAAAGGTGAAAAAACTAATGTTTTTTCCACTTTTACCAGTTGTGTTGCAACATCCAACAGCCATGCACGTGGGCATTGTTGCTTTAACAATGGTCCTCGGCTTACCGCTCCATGACCTCACTTCCAGAAGACGTCTTCTTCGTCTTTTTCTTCTATTTATTTTTCTTCTTCTTCTACTATTTCTTCTTCTTCTTTAATTTTTTTGGCGGTTGACAAACAACGATCTGATGCTTTTCCGCCATCTACTGTTATGGAGTGTGGACCAGAATGACTCTCAGGAATTCAATTCTGTCATACAAATATGTTATTTTTAGACATTGAAATATTATCCTGTAAATGTTACTTTCTGAATAACTTCTAAATAATTCAAATAAATCCAATTTAACTTTTACTTACTTTACTTACATTTTTTATCAATTGCTGTCTCTCCTCCTCATATTTATTACAGTACATCACATGTTCAGTTGTTTCATCTACCCCACAGTATTTACATTTACCATACCATTGTTTCCCTAAGATAAAGTACTGTTTAAGCCAGTATGCCCAAATGTCAATCTAGAAATAATTGTTTCTTCTCTTGTTCTTTCTGTTCTTCTCATTTCTCCAGTTTTCTTTTGAATTTTATAAAACCAACGTCCTTTTTTCCTTTCTCCCATTCCTTTTGCCATTTGTCCTTCATTTTCTGTTTAATTATCATTTTAACTTTAGATTTACTAAAATTAATAATTAAATCCACAGTTAAATTTCTAACAGCTTATTTTGCTGCCTTATCTACCTGTTCATTTCCTTTAACTCCATAATGTGCTAGTATCCATACAAAATGTATTAATAAACCCATCATATTTATTCTATATAGTGTCTGTTCAATTACTATTAAAATATCTGGCCTGCTTTCTGAGTGATTATACTGCAAACTAATTAAGGATGAACTAGAATCTGAACATATGACTGATCTTAGTGGTTTAACTTCTTCCACCCATTGAACAGCTAATAATATTGCAATCATTTCTCCTGTATAAACTGAAAGTCCATCACTTATTCTTTTCCTAATTTTAACATTGAATTCTGGTACTATAAAAGCTACTCCTATCTGATTAGTTACATTTTTAGAGGCATCTGCATACATTTTTACATAACTCTAATATTTATTAATATATTCCTGTACTATATATGAGTTTAATATGAATTCCTTATATTTTATTCTTTCCAACAAATTCATATCTACCCTAACATCTGGAATCATCCAAGGTTGTATAACTGATGATGGAACTGTTTGACTTATACTAATCTGATCTATTTTGAATTCTGTAATTTTTTTCCTGCACAGTCCAACCAAAATGTCAAATTTATTTTGGTTCTTTTTCCTCCTGTACATAGTCTCAGTGCTTGGTGCTGAATTAAATCTAATTTTTGTAGATTTGTCTCTGCTGCTGAATTATAAACAATGCTTCCATAATCTATCACTGATCTAATTAATCCTGTATATATGTTCTTAAGTGCTATTTTATCTGCCCCCCCACTCCCTACCAATTAAGCACCTCATAATATTTCATACTTTCTTGCATTTGTCTAAAACTTTTTGAATGTGTATAGTCCATGTAATTCTTTCATCAAACCAAACCCCTAAACGTTTAGATTGCTTCACTTTTTCTATTTCTTGATTATATAGCTTTAATTTAACATCATTCATTTTCTTCCTTGAAAAGAACATTGTTTTAGTCTTATCTACTGAGAATTTAAATCCCCATTTTACTGACCATTGTTCAACTTTAAAAATAGCTTCTTGCATCTTTTTAGTAATAAACTCCAAATTCCTCGCTCTCTTCCACATTGCTCCATCATCAGCAAAAAGAGAAAATCCCATTCCATTATCTATATTTTGAAACACATCATCTATCATTAAAAATAATAAAGGACTTATTATACTTCCCTGTGGAGTACCAATCCAGAAGACGTCAGGAGTGAGGTGTTACCATATTTGTCCATGAATGGCTGCTCCCAGACTCAGTGATCGCGACAAACATTTATATTTTTGTTTTTTTACTGATTAACTCTAAATTAATTAAATCACCGCGAACGTATTAGTTTTAGGTATAGATAATGATCCATTGATTCTTCCTTGCTGATCGAACTTTTCCTTTAAATCTAAGGCAAGCAGACTTTTGCTTAGTTTCTCTGAAAACGTATCGACACCTAGGTGTCAGAACGTCTTCAGGTTACCCAGGTAAATTTAAGTTGTAAATTACGAATTAAAAGCTGCCAGATAGTCTAGTCTTCCTAAAAAGCATAGATTTAAAAACAAAAATATTTTAGGTCCCACAGAGGGACTTTACTCTCTGCATTTAACCCATCCTTTAGGGAGCAGTGTGCTAACGACAGTGGGTGGCACACAGGGAGCAATCTGTGGTCAAGGGTCTTGCTCAGGGGACCCAGCGTGACAAATCTGGTGTTGAACCACCGACCTTTGGGATCTCTCCAAGACACAAACACCCACTCCCACATAATGCTTAATTTCTCTTTATTTTATGAGAATCATTGTTTTATGAAATGTTTATTTCAGGATCGGAAGAGATCGGCAAACACAAATAAGGACTCAAACACTGTTTCTGTTAGAATATAAGGCACACATTTATTATTCCCCACAGAACACAGCAGCACAAAACAGCAAGCAATTCGCACACGCAAAGTAGCAAGCACTTAAAGCCTGACAAGCTTTCAAACAGGCGTGTTGTTCCATCTCTTACCATGGTTAGGACTGGGAAGTCGGTCAGTCCGGTTAGAGAGCAATCCATGCGGCCGGGCGTCCATACAACCCACGGCTGACTTCAACGACTGAGGGCGGTCCCCTCCTTTTTATACCAATAAACAAAGTATCAGATGGGAGCGAGAGTGGTCACTTCTCCCTCCCACCTGAGCTGTTCGTCCCGTTTCCAAAACAAGAAACGTTCCCAGCATCTCAGCAGTGTGTGAAGCAAAATAATATTGTAAACTCAAATAATAGCGCAAATATAAGCAAAATAAGGAATACAGAATCAATCTTTCCCACAACACATTGTCATAGGTTCCCACCACGAGTTAAAACAAGTTATAGCAAAATAACACATGTTGTTCTTAGTTTTATGTGAGCAACATAACAGACACAAGCATATATGTTGCTCTTAGTTTAAAACTAACCAGTTTTTCCCAAAATACATTGTCAAAGAACAAAAATAATTATTTAATATATCAATCATTTAGTGGTGCAAATAAACTACACCAGGGATTTTGTTCAAAAGATATTCCTAAAACATATCAGGTTTTTATTGTCTCTTTTCATTTTTTCATTTTCAAAGACAACTTTAAAATGTATTGTTTTAGCCATGTTGATCAAAGTAGTAACCGTGTGAATCCACTATACACAATGGCAGAGTTGGTGTTTTCAACATCTGTGTTCACTAATTCACAATAAAATTGAACAGAGATATTAAAAATACCGATCCTCATCCACACTCACCAGCGTGGATGAGGATTCATATGTTCTTATTTATTCAAATCTGAATTATGCTTTAAAAAAAGAAATATGGGAGAACACCTCTCCAAGACTATCAGAGGCCAGACCTTACACGGCCTTCTGCAGTCACCCGTGTCGAAATAGATAAATTCCAGCAATTATTAAGAGAAGATGAGCAAAGCCAAACCAAACCAGTTTGGATATCACATGGATCACTCTGAGATAACCAATTTTGTGAAATAATAAAACTTCGATAGGCTTGGAGAATATGTCAATGACAAGAAATTATTCCAGCATCCCTATAATCCACTTGCTTTAGTAACAACCAGAGGGTTTGGGACAGCATTGCCATGCCGTGACTGATGATGGATGACTGCAGCTTAATTACACATGATGAGGCTAGCCGCTGTCTCTGCTTGCCTGATAATAAATGGCACTTTTTAATACTGCTCATAGTCTGTGAAATAACAGTAATAGATCATGGTCATTTTTTTTATCACATTTATGATGTGTCTGTGCGAGAACTGTTCCCTCACCATTAGTCCGGCACTTATTCTTATACTTTTTATTCCATGTTTGTATCCACTGTTTCGGCAGCAGATTATCATATTAATCCGAGGAAGATTTCTTTAATCTCAAATGGTATCCGACATGAAGCAAAACATTGTGATTCCGATTGCCCTGAAAAATGAATGCCAGAGGAAATCTGCTTACGTTGGACTTATACAGTGGCATCCCTCACCCCCGGATAGGATGGGACAGGATGCGGGGGGAGAAGCCCTGTGGAGTTTGTCCATATGGCACAACAGTTGGCACATGTATATTTTTTAGGTCTTGGTGGCGCTCTCTGTAATCTACTGGGGCATCAACTCAGAGGGAAATCAGAGCTTAATCTCTTCTGAATATGCTAACAGAGCATGTAAAAC
Organism: Fundulus heteroclitus; assembly: GCF_011125445.2. Taxonomy (NCBI): domain Eukaryota; kingdom Metazoa; phylum Chordata; class Actinopteri; order Cyprinodontiformes; family Fundulidae; genus Fundulus; species Fundulus heteroclitus. The sequence continues at coordinate 33,183,985 of NC_046372.1, forward strand.
ATGACTTACTTCTCGTTTACACTCCCAGCGCCTATAATGTCACCATATTTGAGAGCTGACATTTAGTCAGGGAGCTAAGTGTGCAGACTGCATTGGAGTGAGTGAGCGAGTGTGTGTGGATTCTTTCTGCACCTCGGGATAGATTTACTCCCGAGTGACGTGTTGTGAATGGTTGGTGATGCTGACAGGGTCGGCACTGGGCACCCCCCCCTCCCCCCCTTGCTGTGGTCGTGTTTCAGTTTACAGATTTTTGCTTTGTGGGGGGGTATTGTTGTTGTTGTTTTTTCTTCCTTTTTATTTATTTTTTTGCATGCTGTGTCTGTGCAACTGCACAGGAGTCAAAGTAAACACCACGCAGAGATCAGATGAGAAAGGAGACTGGGAGGAGGGGATGGAGCGGAGGTGGGAGGTGGTGGTGGGGGTTAGGCTGTTTGTGTGACACTGGGAGAGAAACAGTCGGGAGGAGAAGGAAGAAGGAGATAGGAGCCCGTGCGTGCGTGCGTTTGTTTCACCTCCTAATCAGTCTTCCTTGGGGACACATCAGCAGCAGCATCAGTGGAGGAAAGTAGAAAGCGTGAAAAAGGAGACGGCTCTCATCTCCCATCATCAACCCGAACCTCATACGAGTAAGGAATGCTCTGAACTATTCTGCTTAGTGATGGTTTCGCATGCTCAGGAATTGAAACAGCAGCACTGTTCTATTCAAGTGACTGTCAACTTGTTTTTTTTTATCACTTCCTCGTGTCTCTAAAGGAATAGTTGACATGTAATCAGATGGAATTAGCTACGGCGACAGTGTTTCGTTTTGGTAACATACTCATGCATGAACACTTTGTGTAACCAAGGATGCTGTTACAGGACAGGGAAGGGGTGAACATGTAGCTGCATCGATCGCTTACTGGAATAAACCTCTGATCGTTCTCACACAGCGCTTAAATTGTGCAGAGGAATCGCAAGCTTTATGCATTTGTCACATGAGATCTTATTTCGCAGCTTTTCTCTACTTAAAGGACAGGATTTCAAACTGAGCGATGCTCCTTTTGGTTCAATCAACAACAAAAACTGTACATGTTTTCTTCTTCTTTTTTTTTAGATCAAAATCTGATTTAGTTCCACGTGGGAGTGCTGGAAAACATCAGGTTTGACCCCCAAATATGCTTGGTTTATATTTCGATGTGCATGGCTGCTCCAGCTCGATACCTGTGTGTCGTGTGTTCTGGACGGATGGGGATGAGCAGCCCGAGGCAGGCATGTGTGGATAAATGATGATTTATGATGTGAAAACTCCTCGTAATTATCGGTCTGAGCCAGCTGTCTTGTCAGGAGCAGCCGTCCATTAAAGTAGAGATAATTGGCTCCGGTTTCTTCTCGTAACACCGATTTACAAACGAGGCCAGGCGGTGGAAGTGTGTGAATGATATTAAGACCTATATCTGAACTGTGCTCACATGTTTTTGATCCAAGAGTAGCTGGAGCACGAGTCAAGGCGTAGGGCTTTGATGACCGGCCCTGCGAGAATTTCTCTCCCTGCCCCAGTTTCTGTGGCTGAAAAGGCTCCGTGGTTAAAAAGGAGAGCAAAGCAGCTGGAAAGCAGACGCATTGGAGACACACGTGATGCATCCCTCTGTTTGTCGCGCTTGTGTGTGTGTGACTTACCTTCCGAATTTCACAGCTCAAAGGCTTTAATGAGCTGCTGCAGCCTGTCCATCATCCTGACTGCAGAGCACCTTAGCGGTCAGAAGATGCGACTCCACTACACGCTCGGCTTTTATCGCAGCACACAGACAACAAAAGGAGCGCGTTATTTTTAGCAGCATCTTTGAATTAGCATATGTTCTGGGTGAGGGTGTGTTTAATAAGAGGAAAAAATAAAGACACGGTTATGTGGTGGAGAGGCTTGAATTTGAACGTGATTTACAATGGCTCGCGAAAGCAGCCACAAGATTTAATGCATTTCACAGGGACTTTATGTGATAGAGCAACACAAAGTAGTGCATAATTGTGAAGCAGAAGAAGAATGGTGTATGGATTTTCAACTGTTTTTTTTTTTTTTTTTTTACAAATAAAAATCTGAAAAGTGTGGCATGCATTAAATGCTCTCTTTGATCTAATATCCCGAAATATAACCCAGGGCAACCAAGTGCCTTCACAAGTCCCACAATTAGTACACAGAATCATTCTGTGTTCAGCGTAATCTGTGTTCAGTTCACACTGATTAAGGTCCGGGTTCAGTACAGATACCGTGTTGGTGCTGCAAGGAACCCAAATCATTAATATCAGCGCATACATTCACATCAGCCACGGTGCGGTGCAAGTCTAGTTACAGGGACCATGCAACGATGCAGAAAATTACTCAAGCTTTCAATTTTTGCCGGCGGCCGCAGTGGTCCCCGGCTCCTGAATTTCACAAGTCAAACAGGAAAAGTCAGGCGCCAGACAGAAGAAATGGCCGGTGAATTTCAGAATAAAAACACCCCACCAACTTATGCTAACTTGACCAGTGTAAAGTTAGCATAAGTTGGTGGGGTGTTTTGTAAAACAGCAAAAAAACAGAAACACGACGAAACGGGTGCATAAACATCCTATTTCATCCATGAAATAGGATGTTTATGCGCATGAACTTTTGCCCTATAAAAACGAAAACCACAGTTGTTTATGAGGGATAGCGACAGGAATTACCCTGTGAACTTCTGTTCTAGCGAGCGCCGTTTCCGCAGCTGGAGCCATAGCTGCCAGGAGCAGTGCGAGTGGGGGGTTTGCAGAGAAGCCGTGCTGGATCAGGACCGTAATCCGCACCGCAGTCAGTGTAAATCTAAATGTTCTGTGGAGAAATCAAAAGTTTGTTAGAGAAGATTAATGAACAAACAGCAACATGAAGACAGAGAAACGCAGCAGACAGGTCAGACAGAAAGTTGTGGAGAAGTTTTAAGCAAAGTTGGGTCATTAACCAACGTCCTACGTTTTAAAAATCTCAAAGAAAATGTCGAGAGGATGGCACATGGGAAAACTTACTAAAAGGTGACCTGAAGTGATTGACTTAGCCCTGAGAGAATAAATCAGAGAAAAAGCCAAGAGGCTATTGGTAATTCTACAGGGGCTGCATAGATCAATTAAGCGTGTAATATATAACTCTGGCCTTTATGGAAGAGTGGCATGAAGACTGTCGTCATAAGAAGCCAGCTTGTCACAATCGATGTAGGGAACACAGGCAACATGTGGAAGAAGGTGCTCTGGTCACACAAGACCAAAACATGCTTTCATGTCATACCCTGTGTGTCGGATGTCTTACATCACAATTAACCCCAAACTCACCATCTTCTTAATGGAAAATAGTGCTGGCAGCATCATGGTGAGGGGATGCTTGCCTTCAGGTCAGACTTCAGGAGCTGACAATCTGATGGAGCTGGAGCGATTTTGCAATGAATCGGCATGGGCAACATTTTGTCTTTAGATGTGCGAAGCTGCTAGAGACATGCCGACATGACTTGAAGCTATGATTGCAGTGAAAGATAAAACTACATAAGAGAGCGTTTCTTCGGGGGATGCGAATACCAATGCATGTCAAAGATCTTGTTAAACCTTGTTAAACCACGAATATCTTCCTCCGCTTCACATTTTTGTGTTGCGTTGCTTGTTCATCACATTAAATTAAGATTACGCCGCACACAGCAAGGCGCTGCAGTCAGCTGTACTATAAAAGGATGATTGCAAAAATTCTAGATGGATGAGTATTACTGGAAAACTACCGAGGAGTGGATGCCTCAGGGGGGGAAGATCCACAAAGTGCATCCGCCGAAGAGTCTTCCCATCAGTTAAAAGGCGAGAAGGCAGCAGCTAATGAAACAAACACAGCCTGACCAGCAGACTGCGCCCAGTTCGCCGCTCGGGGCTTTGTGCAGCCACCTGAATCAAACGGGCGGCAAGAAAAGATATGATCATACTTCACTTGCAGCCGACGAGCCTCAAAGCTCCCCAGCCGTGCAATTTATGAAGCTGCTTTCCCTTCACTTGCTCGGCCGTTTTGTGCAAATTCCAGGAGGGCAGGGAGAAATCTTTAATACGGTTCCTGTACATCTGGCTCCTGCTGACACGTGCAGAAAAAAGGGGGGTCTTGTTTGTGACCCCCTTCTTTGAGAATCACAGGAGAGGACTAAGGGAGGCTGCTGATGTGTGGTTGCTTGGAGACCGCTGTAGGTGGATTATGAAATGCACAGGCAAAACAGAGGCTACTCACTCCGCTGGGAGCGTATGGAGTTGTGTAATAACTGGAAATGTCAGTTAAGGGCAAGAGAAGGGAGGCGGAGTGGAAAAACGTTTGGGAGAGCGAATAAAAAGCTGTCACACAAATCCCTAAATGAGAGTCTAATTAAACACTGGGTGAAATGTGCTCATCTGTGATGCTTTTCCGCCGCTGCTCAGAGCAGACTGCGGCGACGATATTCAAGCAGATCCTGCCCAGATAGAGGCATTGCTATCGCAGTCTGTGTTCAGGCCAGCCGGACTGACTGTGCATGTTTATCTCCTAATCTGACGGCAGGTGACAGAAATGGACGCCCCTCTCGCCACTCCTTGCAACATCCAGATCTGTGAGGTGACCTGTGACTCTTTCCGCATCATGTGGGATATGCCTCCAGAGGACACGGCCAGAGCAACGCATTTCTTCATCGACCTGAGCCGCAGGGAGAACAGGGACCCGAACCGCTTCAAACACAGGGTCTGGAGCTGCTGCGTTATCTCACCCCCTACCTGCAGGGCAGCTGCTCTGTCCACTCCATTCACACCTATATTCCACATACAAACTGGCTAAAAGAAACACTCCAACACAAGGCTCCTTTTTGGTCAGAGTATGGGTCTGATTACATCGTGGTATCCTGCATCTGTTGGGATTTGAGAATCAACACAGAGAGGTTGTGCCCTTTCCGTCACTTCCAATACAGGCAAAAAAAAAGCTAAATGGTCGCAGTCAACCGCCGCAGGCTCGTGACTCATTTGTGCATTGTTTGCTTTTTAAAGTGAACAAAAGCTGGTAAATTCAGCCGCAGCGATGAGCAGTTTTAAACCTCATTACATCCGTCCACTTCATAAATTCACTTCAGTCGTGAAGCAAGATAATATTAATAACATTATTTACATTTTCTTGAAAGTTTATGTGTCACGGTATGGTCCACTAATATCAAATTATTAATGCAATATGTTTTAATTAAGCTAAAAGCGCCTAACCATCTGTGCTCTGTAGGTCGGCACATCTGTCAGCACATTTCTTTCATGCATTTTAATAAGAAACACAGATGTGTTCACTTTAAGCAGCGCCCCGGACAATTTATGCTTGTCAACGTTTGGCTGCACTGTGGGCTCCATGCAATCAAGAAGCGTTAGCACGCTAACAAGCTAACCCGAAAAGAAGACGTTTTGGTCAGCGTCAAGGCCCATGCTTGTATTAGCATTTTTGGTGTTAGCATGCAAGAGAATCCTCCTATTGCAAGCTTCCACTTCCTCTAGGCTTCATTAACATGTTCATGCACTGTTCAATGCATTGTTTGATATAGGAAGTATGCATTGCTACCCAGGGCGGCATGGTGTGTGTGGGGGGGCAGCACGTGTAATCAAAGGCAAATGTATCTGTAGTTGCTCCCTGGACAGGTTTTCTAAAAAAAATCAGTGGGGAGTGAACTTCCCATGTATGCTGCATAGCATAAGAACTGTAAGAAAATATATGCCTATAGACTTATTATTTCTCGTTATTATCTTAAAACACTTAGCTTTATTTTTTTATTATTTAAAAAAAAAACACTTAGCTTTATCAAAGTTGGGTTAAACAGTCACATGTGTATATAGACAATGTTTTAAACAGCCTGAAAAAAAACACACACACACACACACAAAAATAACAGACCAGGGAGGAGTGGAGGTGCAGAAGCAGTGAGCTTTCAACCAACTACCTCTGACACTTTTAATCAAATAAGCACATAAGACATGCATTAAAAAAAAAAGTCCCCATCTGTGACAAGGATTGTGGTTTATTGCTCAAACCTGCATTCAGGATCTGAAAATGTGAGGAAACATTTCAGAAAAAAAAAGGTTAGGTCCCGTTTTCTCACAGCTAGCGGCGAAGCGGCACAAGCAAACTTTCTCATCAGAGATGTTTCCATGGATATGTGGGCCACTGCGCCGGTAATTAGCTGTGCTGCTTAGAGGCCCTGGTCAAAACAAAGCTGCTGATTTGATTAGATGTATCCTAGTTGCAGCAGCTCTGGCTTGAGATGGAACATCACTCTAATAAGGGAACGTTCATACAGAAAAACACATGGATTAATAATTCTAACCATAATTCACTTCCTTTCAAGTCAATCAAATAACAACTAGTTTGCAACCCAGTATTTTGCCCCTGACGTCCTCCCTCTGGTGTTCTGTCCTTCAGGACGTCCCGACCAAGCTGGTGGCCAAGGCTGTCCCTCTCCCCATGGCGGTGAGAGGACACTGGTTCCTCAGCCCGCGCACCGATTACTGTGTTGCTGTCCAAACAGCTGTCAGACAGCCGGACGGGGACTACCTGGTGTCCGAGTGGAGCCCGGTGGTGGAGTTCTGCACCGGAGGTAAAAACTCATCGTCTCATGCTATAAAATCAGCATGTTTTGGTAGTCTGAAACAATGCACGACAAGGGGAAATCTTTTTATATCCCTTGAACTTTTTTTTAAAATGGTGTCACGTTGCAATCACAAAGATGAATGCATTTTGTTGGGTTTGTATGTGATAGACCAACACAAAGGTGTGTTTTTCTTATATAAAAAATAAAATTAACTGTAGTTTGCGTTTGTATTCAGTCTGATTGGGTCAATACCTTTTACTTTTTAATCTTTTGGTATATATCTTTCCACATCTTGACATCTAGACTTTTTTTTGCGAATTCTATTGCTAAAAAAATAGGTCTGGCTCTGTCAAATAGATGGGGAGCACCAGTGAACATCAATTTTCAAGCCTTGCCAGAGATTCCCAATTAGATTTAACTCTGAACTTTGACTAGGACATTCCAATACACTTTTATGCTTTACTATTCTTTTGCAGTTCTGGCTGTATGTAATTTTCTCGCTGAATAGTAAACCTCAGTTGGGTTAACCACGTAGTTCTAAGTCTTTTTTTTGCTACCTCCAACAGGTTTTCCTCCAGGATGACTCTGTATTTAGCTCCATCCATTTTTCTATCAGCTCTGATCAGTTTACCAGCTCCTGTTATAAAAAATAAGAAAAAGATTCCCAGAGTGGGATACTGCCACCTCTTGATTTCAGCATGGATATTGTTCAAGGTGTTAAGCACCTCCTTCCACATTTGGGTGGGTAGTATAGGTGGGCTACAACTAGGGCAGCAATGCTCACACTGAAACCGAAGGGCAATTTGAGAGACCCATTAACCTAACAGTCATGTTTTTGGACTGTGGAGTCCCTCTTGTCTAGAGAGGAGGGTGAAAGACCCCAGACTGGGATTTGAACCTTCTTGCTCCAAGGCAACAGTGCTACCGACTGCCTCACTCCATCCACACATACAACATTTTATGTTAGATGTCTTGAAAACTATGCACCATTAATGTTCCCTCACACATTTTGTTGGTCTATTGCATAAAACGCTATGAAGATATATTGAAAGTTGTGGTCACGGCCTGACAAAATATGAAAAAGGTCAAGGGGTGTGAATACTTTTTTTTTGGGGGGGGGGGGGGGGGCTCCATATTTCCCTGCATTGGGCAGGTCAGACATGAATTTCTTTCAACGTTTCTGCAGACTATGCCATGGAACACCTCCAGCAGCTTCTTGACAAGGCCAGCGGTTCTGCGGGACGGCTGCTGAGATTCTCGGTTTTCTATCGCAACCAGCACCCGGAATACTTTGACTATGTCAGGTTGGAGCTGTTCCTCCTTCTCTTTCGTCCGGTTGCTCACACCAATCAGAAGGAATCCTCATTTCCTTTCTGTGTCTTGACTTAGGAGGGAATGTGGAGGACTGATGCGTCCGGCCCTGAAAGACAGCAGCGGGAGTCACGGCTCTCCGATCAACGGCAAACTCAGCGGAGTCTTCTTCAGCTGCAACACAGAGTTTGACACGGGGCGTCCTCCCAAAGACTCGCCGTACGGCCCCCTCAGATTCCAGATTCCCGCCGGACACCTGCTGAACCCAAACGTCTGCCTGTACTTCGCAGACTTCTACTGCATGTACACGGCGTACCACTACGTGGTGCTGGTGCTTGCGCCCGTCGGCACAGCCGGAGACGACTTCTGCCGCACCCGCATGCCAAGGCTGGACTTGGCCTCCAACCCTTTTCTGACCTACGCCGCCCCCCAGAGGCAGGGAGAAGAGCCTGTGTACTGCCACGCCAGTGACGTGATCCTGGAGGTGCTCTTCACGGAGCCCGTTCATCTGGACCAGGGAGGCGTGGAGCAGATCAGCGGGCACCACCAGCTCATGAGTCTGACCACAGCCAACGCCAAGAAGGATCCGAGCTGCAAAGTGTGCAACATCAGCGTGGGGCGCTGAGGGAAGCCCCCGGTGGGTTGTTCCTGAGTCCGCGGTGCAAAAAGACTCAGAATGGCACAAAACAGCGAAGCAGATGACGGTCCAGGCAGAGCTTGGCGGGCAAAAACATCTCTTGGACTGTGTTGAAGCCGCTTCCACCTCCCCTCCTACTTGAAGTCGAGGAGTTTATTTATTTTTCTAATAGCCTCGTTGGGTAAAATATATCACAGAGCTTCATGGTTTCTCTTCAGGTGTCTTCATGTATTCAACCACCCCCTTGATGTTTCTGCTTTATCACCCGCTCCCCTGTGAATTTGACGTCACCCTCTGTCAGAAAATTAGAGTTTCAGACTAAACAGAAAAAAATAAGTGAATTTATTTCCATGAATCCTTGGGATTCCCTCTGTGCCAGGATCTCCGCCACCTAATGACCCACTGATGTAGAAAAACGTGTTTCCCTCACTAAAGATGCATAAAAGGTTTTTCTTTAAAAAAATATATATTTCAACCACTGAAATTTTAAGAAAACTCAGAGCTTTAATTTGAGAACATGTATCCAGTTAAAAGATAACTACTTTTAACAAATTGAATTGGTGGCACAATCACTGGCATCCCTGCTGTCAGTACTTTTAATACAACCTCTCTTTCTATAGTCTCTTAATCCTCCAGAGTCCCGGGTCGTCTGTTAGTGTCCCTTCTCCTAAGCTTACTCTAGTTTTCTAAAGATTTAGGTCTGAAGACTGAGATGGTAAATTTTGTGTCTGATGAACCATTATGGTGCCCAGCGTTGACTCCCATCCTAGTTAGATCTCCTGTTTTTGAAAAGAGCTGATGAAGCCATGTGCTCTAACAAGGTTTCCTTGTGTCCTTGGAAGAGAAACAGGCCCACAGCATCCTAGATTATCCACCATGTTTTGTAGGGAATGATCAATATCTCATAAATGGTGGATCATTTGACAAGCACATGGTATTTGTATGACTCAATGGATCTGAATGATGTCTCCCTACAGCTCAAGTAGTATCGGTGTCTAAAGAAGTGATAAGCCTCATAAATGGGTAATTCTCTGTAGCAACAACACAATTATATTTATATATTAAATGTCCTGTTAGTCTCATTAAAGTATATTTTTATTAGTCACAAATCTGTCAAAAATCTGGCTGAGGGGTAAATTCTCTTCGTCACGTTTCAAGAGAGGAATGAAAGGAAAATGCTACAGATATACGTTTATTTTTGCAACGTTAATATTTGAGTTGGAAATTGACTGATTGGATCTAGGCATTAAACAATGACTAATTCATCTATCAGCAATCATGCTAAAAAATAATCCAACCATTAGTTTAGAAAGGAATCAAGATAAAAACATTAAAACATAAAACTAAATCTTACTGCTTAAAGGGGAAACTGAGAATAAGCATTTAGATTATCATTGTTGATGAACAATGTAACTCTATCACTGTTTTTCTCACTGATAAGTGAAGGGTTTGTTTTATTTATTCATTTATTACAAATAGTCTGGATTTTCTAAATACCTGATTTAATCTCTGTAGAGACTTTTGGGAAATAAAAATAGAGGAATGAACTACAGAGGTCCATCAGACCTTGTCTGGTCCAACTCCGGACTGAGCTGTCGCCTCTGTTTAAGAATGGCGCTTGGACGTCAGGAGCTGTGGTCCCCGTACCCTCGCCTCTCTGAAGCTGCCAGCGGGGAATAGCTCAGCACACAGCTGGACGATGGTGGTCTCTCTCCCACCTTAGAGCATCTTGATGATCCCTTGACTTGGACTTCTGAATTGAATTGTAACGACATAGAAAAGCTGTAGGGTGAAAGAATATTATCATAAATAAAAAACAGTGTGATCACTCTTGACCCAAGTTAATCCAGGCTCGGTTAACCCAAATGAGCAGAATTTCCCGGTTCTGTGTTTTTCTTAGTCCATCAGTGTTTGTCTCCTGTCATTTCACAGCGACGACTCAGCACTCACCAGCACCCAGACATCCCCCTACCCCGATGTCATCAGGCGTGGACTGTATGGAGGAGGGGTTCACCGGTTATTCCCGGTACAGGTTATCAAACCAAGGCCAAATGAGAATAATTGTTCCTTTAAATCTTTTTAATTGACATCTTTTAGGGAAGGAATGTTTTACAATGTTTCGATTTGTCTTCCTGGAGCGTCAGAAACATTGTTACTCTAAAGCTGTCCCATCACTGATTTGCCCCACTAAATCAATGCACACAAATCATGGATTTTCCCATCGTTTATGGAGTGCTTTAATTTAAGGCCTTTACACAACTTTACCACCAGTGCCTACATCACTTTTTACTGAGACTCTCTTCCGCCTTCATGATATTGCTGTTTTTGTCATTTGCTGCACAACAAAGTTCGACGTTACTGCTTTTCAGAAATTTGACTTTCAGCCAAAAACAAAATTATTTTCACTTGATTTCTAAAGATTCTAAAACATTCACAAAATGTCAACATGTCCAAGCATCTTTTGAAACCCTATGATACCGACTCCAGTTTCCTGCTTCAAAAACTACCCACAGCCAATGACATGAAACAAGAGTTAGGCGTGGGTTTTGGCTCCGAAAGTAAAGGGAAGGTGATGGGATTCCTGTCAGACTGTAAACAGACCTCGGCTAAGATTAGCTTGAGGCTTCTGTGTGCGACGGGCCAGCAATCTTTGACATTTGTGGGAATACTAGTGACGCCCGCAGTGAAAGGGATCCCTCCGCCGTTGCACAAGAGTAATTCATGAGACCAGAGGCCAAAATGTGGGACAGACCATGAGAATGTGGGGTGAAAATGGAGTAGAAGAGAAGAGATTTATTTAAACAAATAAAAACCACAAAAGAACCACTTTAAAACTAAAGAAATAGGCTATGAAACGGAGAAAATAAAAAGCGATCATATATAAGCTGGGTTACTCATGCCCTCTCGCCCGTCCCGTGGCAGAGATGTGAGCTCACACAAACCAGGATGCTGTAATTCTCCCCGTTGTTATTGTCCCAAAACGGCTCCCTGTGCCCTCCGGGCAGATACATCAAACAAAACTCGATCTTCCTCTTGGCGTCCAGCACTTTAGGAACGGCAATGTCAAACTCAAAGATGTCGGTCTGGGGCCCTCCGAAGCGCTTCTGCAGGTAGGTGCAGGGGACGTCCCTGTAGCTGCCCCAGGAGTCGAAGGTGATGCGCACGCGCACGTCCTTCTGAAAGCTGAGGTTCCTGACCCGCGCGCTGCCCTGCAGGGCCTGTTCGCTGACGCTGCAGCTCTCCAGGGTGACCATGCTCTCGGCCAGCTTGGCTCGGAAGGCCTGGAAGTCCAGCGAGGGCTGCGGGAAGCCCAGCTTGAGCCGAGTCCCCGGGCAGCAGGTGCTGACGGTGCAGCTGTAGCCGTCCCCCGTCATGCTCCCTAAGCCTTGCAGAGAGGGCAGCGGGCCCAGGTCCCTCTGATCCTCTTCATGGGAAAACACGCGCACGGCTGCCAGGGAGAAACCCAGCGAGTCTGCAAATACCACACGCCTGTTCTTGATTGGGGTCGAGAGGTCGCTGTCGTCGTCCGGGTCCCTCAGGAAAGGCGAGAAGGGGTGGCCCAGATGGCCCGTGACGTCGACGGGGAGCTGGTCTGTTGCTGGGGGGCGGATGCACGGCCGCTGAGGCTTCAGGATGGGAACCCACACGTGAGGACACAACTGTTCGCGCTGGTTCAAGCACAGCCGCACCGCGATCTCCACAAGCCCGGCCGAGTGGGCCATGGAGCCCAGGCCGAGCATTGACAGGACACTGGTGAGAAATAAACAGGGGAGTTTGGTAAACACAGACGGCCTAGAGCTGTGATTAAACACGTGGTTCAGTTTTTTTTCCCTCAGATTAAAGAATGAGCACATCACACGATCAAAGGGAGTGGGATGATTATATTTTACGTCTACTTTGAAGCAGCAGAGCAAGTGCACTGCAAAAACGGAACTAAAAATAAGTACAATTTTCTTAAAATTAGTGTATCTGTCCTTGATTTGAGCAGGTAAATAAGATGATTTGCCAATGGAATAAGATTTTATCTCTTAAAATAGGAACAACTCATCTCCATCGTCTAATTTCAAGTGCAGGATGTCTAATTATCTTATTTTAGGGGTCAAAATACTCATTCCATTGGCAGATAATATCATTTACCTGCTCAAATTAAGGACAAAACCCCAAATTTTAAGAATATTTTACTTATTTTAAGGTCTGTTTTTGCAGTGTGGTACCGCTGCAGGACAACACACTTACGTCGGGCTGGACATCTCCATGCCGGCAGACTGATGGCGACGTTCACCTCAGGAGTTGGCCTCTGTCTGAGGAAAATGGATAAACGTGTCAGTGTTGCTACAGATGTTCTGTTCAATTTTTGTTTCAAAACTTCACACACAAAGAAGAAAACACCTGCCACAGAACCAGAGCTCATGCAAAGGTAAAAATGGGTTTAAAAGCTACCACTTACTAAAACGTCCACGGCCAGGAAGCTGCAGTACAGCCCGAGTTATCCCTCTGTCTGCAGGACAGTCCGCGACTCAGTCCTATTTTTACCAGCTCACACAAGGCGGCAGCGAAGACTCCGCCCAGCTTAGCATTCTGACCAATCAGAACCAACCAAGAGGTTCCGTTGTTGTAATATTTACAGAGATCTGGTGTATCTCTGGCACCGGCCACCTGTTGCTGTGTTGGTTGCTGCTACAGCAGCCTTGACCTGTCGACTCATGGACATCCTACAGATGCTGGATTAGACTGAGATCTGGATACCTTGAAGGCCAATCTACCCGTTTCTGAAACACCGTTGCACTGTGGCCACATGCATCATGCTGCTGAAAGAGACCACAGCCAGCAGGGAATGGCACTGCAATAAAATTGTGAACATGATCTGCAGCGATACTTAAGTAGGAGGCACATACCAGAGTGACACATGAATGGAAAGGTTCCCAACGTAACATTGCCCAAACCATCACACTGCCTCCTCTGGCTTGCCTTCTTCCCATAATGCATCCTGGTGCCATGCATTTGTCAGGTAGGTGACACACAAGCCGTACATGTGGCTCTCTGTGGAGCAGTCCGGATGCTCGTTGGCTTTTTTGAATATAAGAAATAGGGCTCACCATCCAGGGCACCATTCTGTCAGGTAGCAGCACAAGTGCTCGGTGGGAAGAGAAAGTTTCCAGACAAGTTTCCTCTTTTTCTTGTCATATGAGGTCATTGAAGTTTGTTTCCCTTTGTGTGTACAGTGTCAGCTCCGTAACAACATGGCTGTAAATAGAGGCTGGCTAATGACACAGAGATTGGTAACAACACTAAACAAAAGGAATGGTTCCCTGTTTACGGAGGAATCTGGAACATATTGGATTATATGTAACTCCAAATTGCAGATCCTTAAACTACGTTCACACTGCAGGTCTTAATCCTCAATAGGGCTCGGGATCCGCGTTGCATTGTGGGACGTGGCGGCCATATTGATGGCAACGCAACGTTAAAATACCTCTGACATAACGTTATTGAACGAAGAGACGTAGAAGTAGAGTTGAGAAAGAATAGATAGAAAAAATATGTTAAAATCCCGAAAAGGATCTGAAATTTACCGGGACACATTAAATAGACAAAAACCAGGGTCCGGTATGTTGATAAAAATCAGCATTATTATGGAGCGCCGACGACCACTTGTTGCCACTGTTTTGCATATCGGAGGTCTTCGGCTACCTTGTTTGTGGTGTGAGTGCCTATACTTCATAAAAGTTCCAAAGCTACAATTCCTTGGAGTCTCATGTGCAGTTTACGAATGGATGGGTTCAGGAGCTGCAGATCATAAAGCCAGCAAACAGTGGGAACACAGTAACTCGTACAAAGGTAAGCTGTGCTCAGACGCGCTCTGGCACCTGCTAACCGTTAGTGCTAACAACCACTCACGCATGTAATGTACTTTTAACTAGCTGCTGTGTGTTTCAAAGGTTTAGTTAGTAACGTTAACTGCCAGCCCTCCCTAAACCCTCCGGGTTTCTCACGTATTTGAGCCTTTTCCCGCTGCCGTTTTAGTATTTATGTGCATGTAAGTGGTGTCGCGGCTGAAGGAAAGAAACAATGTAGGCTATAAAATAAAACCGTGCATCTTTAACTTACCAGAATGAAAATGCAGGGAACACACTCTCATTGACATCGGGATACTGTGGAAAGTTATGATCGGTAGTCTTAAAGCCGCGATCCAAGCGAGCCGACAACTCCATTGCGCTTGCTGTCTCTCCCGTGGTTGCGCCTCCAGGCAGGAAAGCGGTGGAAAGTTAACCCATTTTCTATGTTTTTCCCATGGCGATCATGTGTTGCGCTGTTACAGCCCACAACACAGCAACGGTTTACCATGGTTGAAATGAAGTTACGGTAAAATTAATCAAATTAAAACACGGCTGAGAGAGGGAGTACAGTATGCGGTAGTCATAGCAGTAGTCTGAGTAGCGGGGGCGGAGCCACGGAGGCATTCAATATGGCGGCCACACAAAGTAATACGTCATGACGACCAAGCCCTATTCCGATTTTTTTGTGAAATCTGATTTTTGTGCATGGTCGTTCACATTGCCAAATATATGTGACTTGTTTGTGATCTCCTGTGTGAACTGAAATCATACAACTTAAGTGTGCCGCATGTGTAACTGAGGACGCGATGACGTCACACTTAGCAAAGCGTGCTCAGTGTTTCCGGAAGTAAACAGGGATTAAAATGCTGCCGCGCATTTTGCGACCTTTAATTTATTTCTCTCCATTGAATGCTCTCCTCATTGTTGTCCGCCATGGGTGTCGTTTTGCTTACCGCTTCTGCATAGCTGGACGCAGAATAGTGACGTTTGTCGAGTATCTGTGACGTACAGGTCGGATGAATGCGACCTGGCCGTACAGACACAGGTCGCATTTGAAAAGATCAGATACGTATCGGATTCAGGACCACATATCCAAGTGGCCTGGGTCGTATTTAAAAAAAATCCGATCTGTGTTGTTCAGACTGTCATAAAAAGATCAGATCCAGGTCGCATATGGGCAAAAAAAATCAGAATTGGGTCACTTCACGCTACAGTGTGAACATAGCCTTATACTCATGAAACATATCTGAATTATATACTGAACAGCGATTTTTATTAAAGGAGCATAGCGTAAGTTCCACGATTTTTGCAGACGTCTGCCTCCTGTGGCGACAAGTTGAAATTACACCAGTGTTGTGAGCATCTCCCGCTGCGACTGCACAGGTCTTTTATTTAGAGGCGTGATGTCTTCTGAGGTAAGAAAGCTATAAATATTGAAGTTCGCCCGTGTTCTCTTGCTAATGCATCGATTACGGCAGAGACTGAACAAGGCACCCAGCTAAACGAGAGTGCGTAGCGCGTCACACCCATGCACACGCCCAGAGGATTCGACCCAAATCACTCTCTCATTAACTGATTTTCCAGCTTAGAGAGGCAACTGTGGTAAAGAGAGGATAACTCATTTTAGACGTCAGGTAATTGTAAGGGCATGTATGGGAAGGAAAATAAATCATTAACTTAAAAACTTGAAGCATGCACCTTTAAACACATTTTTAGATTTATAAAACCTTTAATTTTATAGTCTTAAAATGTTTTTTTATTATTTTTTTATATTTAAAACTTTAGTTTATTTTTTAAGGGAGTTATCAATCAAAGCTGAAGCCTATAATGTTGTATTTGATACAAGTACTCGTGTGACCCTTTCTATAACCTGACACCACTAAAACAGGTGAATAAACAGTTTTACATCTTTTTTCTGAAAAAAAAAGGTTAAATGCATGGAAAAGAGAAGCATTTTCTGTTTTTTGCCAGTTGAAGTTTCTAATAAACTGTATTAATTATTCAAATCTGACCTTTCTGACAATTACTTCTGGTATCAGGCTTTAAGGGGGTTAAATTGGCTTGCACGCTGCGCATTTATCCGTCAGAAATGTAAATGACGCAACGTCAGGAAATTCACTTTTTAATAGTGAAACTGTTTATTGGATGCTTTTGACAAAACAAACTGTGATAAAATTTGGTCAGGCTTATCTCTGTTTCAGCTCTCCAGCATCTACGTGGCTCAGTACGTGCCGCTGTATGTGGGCTTATTCTGCTTTATGGAAACTATCCCAGTCATGCTGGGCTCTATTCTCAGTCGTGTCAGTCGACACCGATCACCACAGAAGCTTCAGCCTCAACCCTCTCCCAGTTGGCACCTGGCTTGGCCCACAAAACCGTGCGTGACACCGAGGGAGGCCAAATTACCCACAAGTCTAAGCAAGCAACACTGTTATGATCCACGTCCCACACGTAGCGCAACGGAGATGTACTTGGCAACCAGCTTTGATCCTGCTCTGAGCATTTGACATGACCTTAAAAGACCTTGTATCACACATAAAATAAACCAATAACTTTAGTAAGGCAACAACCAGACAGATGTTTGAGAATTATTCTGATTATTAATGAGTTTTGTAGCAATCATGTTGGATTTAGGTCTGGAGTGCTAAGTAGGCATTTGAGCCATTTGATTCAGGTAGGTTAGAGCACGGACATTTTACACAGCAGGACTCCTGCCTTTGAGGACTGGAGTTGGGCACCGCTAATCTAAATCATTGCAGACTCTTGGTGCGTTTTTAGGGTCCTGCTGAAAAGTGAACCTCTGCCCTAGGTTCAAGTCTCTTGGAGCCTCAGATATGTTTGTCTTACAGGGCTGCCCTGCATTTATCCAACCATCGTGATCATCAACTCTTGATCCCATTTCCAGGTCCTGTTGAAGAAATATGGAGGACCAAGTCTTCCATATCTAAAAATAAATACAGAAATAAATAAATGCTCAATAAATAAATAAGTATACAATTAATTGCCACCAAATTAATAAATATAGGTAGAAATTAAATTATACAGTGAGACATAAATGTATATATCTCTTTTAATTAGCTTATTTATTTATTTGCCTTTGTAATAATTACCTTATTTATTTATTGTGCGTTATAATCTTCAACTTTATTTATTAATTACTTATATTTTTTAAGTATTTATTTATGTGCATGTTATAATATTTTTGTCTGTTTTATTCTTCCTTTGTATTTTTTTACCCTATATATTTCTGTGATGCTATTTATTTCTGCCTGTCCTTTTTACATTTCTGCCTGTCCTTTTTACATTTGTGTATGCATTTCTGCCTCATTATGCAAATGAGGAGGGGCTGTGTCTTAAGGGCTCAACTTCTTCCCATTGGTTGGTTAGCATTTTACTGCATCGGTCAAATATACATGGCTTTTCCCCGCACTAAAGCATTGTTAAGTAATGTCAAACTCAGCAGTCAGACGTTCAGTGGCCGACCTCTTAAGGAAAGCTGCTACATCCTGGCAATAAAAAGCACTACAGATTATCATTATTCTATCCATGTTGGTCTAATTTGTGAAGGAGGCGGAGTTTCATCAAGCCGAGCCAACATTTCCCCTCAGCTGCAACACGTGGGGTTCATGCTGCGTCTTTAAGCATGATCCAGCACCGCAGTGAAGTTGGTTTGAATTTGGATATTGGACATTACAGCTCCACGGAGTCATCAGGATCTAGCTCATGGTTAATCCGATTGAGGGACTCTGATTTCGGCCAGCGTCTCTCCTCCCACACGTGGTGGTGCAGTTAGAGACCGTCAAAAAACTTTTGAACCAAGCTCTCTTGAGAAATAAAAATCAATAAATGTATTATCTTGTGACCAGCTAAGATAAACTAATATAAATTGATGTCAATAGATAAAATCTGTAAGGCACATTTGTTTTTATTCATTTTTAAGCTATTTTCAATTTTCAAGACAAAAATTGGGACTTTTCCTTACAGATGTTTTTTAGTGGCTTGATTTTATATTAGTTTTGTCATAGGTGGTCACAAGATACGGAATTTATTGACTTTTGTTTCTCAAGAGTGCTTGGTTCAAATGTTTTTTGACGGTCCCTAAATGCACCACCACGTGTGGGAGGAGGGAGCAGCTGAGAGACGCTGGCCGAAATCGGAGTCCCTCAACCGGATCAACCATGAGCTTGATCCCGTTGACTCCACGGAGTCAACGGGACTTTTATAATCAACTACAGTATTTTCTTATCAAGCGAGCTCTGCATAGGGTCCAATGTAATTCACCCAGCGCGATGGGAGACTCGTTTTGAGGAAACTATGGTTGTAGCTCACTGTCTGCCTTGCTGTGGTTGCAGAGAGGTGTCTGTTTTGTAGAATAAATCATCCGCCGATTAGTTATTGATCTGGAAAAACCGAATCTGAATCCATAAAAAAAACATTCAGATCCCAAATGTACAGCGTTCTAATTCTTCCAGTCTATTAGCAGCTTCCCTTAAGAGGTTGGACACTGAACGTCTGCCTGCTGAGTTTGAAATTACTAAACAATTCTTTAGTGCGGGGGAAAGCCATGTAGATTGACCGATGCAGTAAAATGCTAACCAACCAATGGGAAGAAGTTGAGCCCTTAAGACACAGCCCCTCCTCATTTGCATAATGAGGCAGAAATGCATACAGAAATGTAAAAAGGACAGGCAGAAATGTAAAAGGACAGGCAGAAATAAATAGCATCACAGAAATATATAGGGTAAAAAAATACAAAGGAAGAATAAAACAGACAAAAATATTATAACATGCACATAAATAAATACTTAAAAAATATAAGTAATTAATAAATAAAGTTGAAGATTATAACGCACAATAAATAAATAAGGTAATTATTACAAAGGCAAATAAATAAATAAGCTAATTAAAAGAGATATATACATTTATGTCTCACTGTATAATTTAATTTCTACCTACATTTATTAATTTGGTGGCAATTAATTGTATTCTTATTTATTTATTGAGAATTTATTTATTTCTGTATTTATTTTTAGATATGGAAGACTTGGTCCTCCATAAAGAAAAGCATCCCCACAGTGGGCCAAAAGGTTTCATTTTGGTTCCACTGACCAGAGCCCCTTCCTTCAATCGCTTTCTTTTTGCAATTCTGTCATAAAGGCCAGATTTGTTGAGCACATGACTGATAGTTGGGTTTATGGTGAGACAAAATTGTCGTCTTTTCCCTTTCAGGGGTCGCCGCAGCGAGTCCTCTGTCTTCTTCTGTCTCTTCTCACACCAACTACCCTCATGTCCTCTGACGCTCCATCTATAAATCTCTTTAGTCTTCCTCTAGATGCCTCCTGCCCGGGAGTTCCAGCTTCAGTGTCTTTGTGTATGTACTCACCCTTCCTCATCTACATGTCCAATCCATCTCCATCTGCCTTTATCTCTAAAACATCTAACGTTAGCCTCTGATCTACTCATTCCTGATCCTTTCCATCCTCGTCACTCCCTAAGAGAACCTCAGCATCTTCATCTCTGCTACCCACAGGTGGGTAGTAACTAGTTATATTTACTCAGTTACATTAACTTGAGTAACTTTTTGAACAAAATGTAGTTTTCAGAGCAGTTTTACTGCACTGCACTTTTAGCTTTTACTTGAGTCACATTATTACTCAGGTATCGCTACTTTTACTTGAGTAAAATGTCTGGGTACACTACCCACTGCGAGTAACTTCATGAATTAAGAACAAGCTTGTTTTTACCAAAAAATGCATCAGAGACAAAAACGTAGTTTATGTTAAAGTGAGACTTCTTATGCGTACACAAGCTTTGTTCTTGGGTTATTTTCTATCTGCCGAGCGCATTGAGTCATTTGGAGGTCAAATGAACTTAAACACTTTGCACTGTTATACTGAAAAAAGTTTAATGTTGAAAAAGATTATTTAGAAAAGCGTTTCTGCTGCCGGAATTTGTTTCGTAATTGTGTTATTCTTTGTATTATTTCATTTTTGTTTTTAAAATACCAGCATTTGCACATAACCTTGTATATTTGTCTGTTCCATTACATGATTTTTAAATCATCAGCTGTTAAGATTAGCTTTTCAGTACTTGAGTAGCCTTCCTATTGAATACTTTTTACTTGAGTAATTTTCTTGGCTGATTACTCTTTACTTAAGTAAAAATATGAAGTAGTCTTACTTTAGTACAAATTTTGGCCACATACCCACCTCTGCTGCGCCTCCAGCTGCACCTCCTGACTCTTCCTCAGTGCCACAGACTCTAAAACAGACATCGCTGGTCTCACCACCATCTTGTACACCTTTCCTTTCATTCTCACTGAAACTCTTATCGCACAACCCAGCTGCCACTTTTCTCCATATACTTCTATAATTCATGCACTATATTTATCCTTGGAAACAATTGCATATCTTTTTCCCCCCCACACTCACCGTTGCTCTGCACAGGTGACCATTCTTCATCTCTCCTCACTTAACCTTTATGGAGATCAAATTATTCAATGCTAGGAACAAAAACTAATCCTACAGGAATTTAAGGCTTTATATAAAGGAGACGCTGAAAGCAAATGCACACCATTGAGATTTTTTTATTTGCCACAAAGGTCTGAACACAATTCTGATTCTTCAGCACAAACATGCGCAGCTCACTGCGGAGGCGCAGCAGCCGGCGTGCTGCTCTGCTCCCATGAACCCTCTCTGTCAGTTCTCCATCAGTTCCAGCTGCTGAGCAATTAGAGCGAGGGCAAATAATGAGCACTGATTGCACCCTGTGACACTCTTCCATAACAATGCTGCCTCCGTAATTACGGCTCACAGAACACCCCGTCTATTAGGCTGAAGATGAAATGGGCAGATTGTGGAAGATGAAGTCAGCATGCGCCCGTAGAAGCATGTGCTGAGCTTCTATGAATTTTAAGAAGAACATCCGGACGCCTGAGCGTCAGTCAAACCAGCCGCGGTCCACACACAAACAAGAACGCAGCGAATGGCAGGAACCGTGATGCCGAGTGAACTGGAAACTTCCCCTTCAGGTCACAGGATGCCTCCTGCTGCCGAGCAGCGGAGGAAACGTCCCATAACGATGACGATGAGTCCTTCTGATTCAGCGACGAAGAGAATCTGATCAACACGGTATTCATAATATTCTGGTGTGTATGAGAAAAACGACCTTCAGACGTAAACACACGGCAGCGCTCTGGATCACGGCGATCCGAAAATAACATCCCAGCTCTGCTCCATTCACGCCGTCTTCCTTTCCGCGCCGTCGCCGGAGGCCGCCGTGTCACAAAGGCATCCGTGTTTGTCGGACGGAAGTTTTCCAGGGAGGAGCCGAGGAGCTGGGTTTGTGTTTTCGGATGTGATAAATGTTGATAGAGATGTCCCGTTTCACAGGGCGGCGGGGGAAAAAAAAAAAAGCAACAGCAAAAGGATCTTCAGAGGCCGAGAAAAACAAAGGCATCACCGCAGACCTGAAACAGAAAAAACGGCTCTGAATTAGCTGCAGAGGTGCCTCGCAAACGCATTCTCATCCCTGTATCTTTTGCACATTTCACCACGTTTCACCACGTCTTTAGTGCGTTTCGTCGCCACGTTAAGCGACAGAACATGAAGGCGCAGCGTAGCATGTGTGAGACAGACGGAAAACGGGGTTTCCAGGCGCGTTCCCCCGGAGAGAGGCCCCAGAGGTCCCCTCTGGCCGGGGAGCGCCCGGGGGATCCGCCGCAGCGAGCTGGAGACAGTTGCTACGGCGACGGATGTCTGGGCTTCCCTCCTGGACCTTTTTTTTAACCCTCAACACGGCAAGCGTGTTGAAAAAGTCCAACGTTGGCCCGAACACGCTACGACAAATAAGTTGAAATGTGGGAACAGGGATGTTGGGAGGAGCTAAGCACGGGGGGGGCGGAAAGAAAACTTGGCCAGACTGAGACAGGTGTTGTGCGCAATTCTGTTCCCCCATGGAAATCTGTTTCCCCTGTGTCGGGAGCGCGCATTGCAGCGAGGGAGGCTGGGCTGAACACTGTCACGTCACTTCTGATAGATTTCTCGGTTAAAACCAAAAATTAAAAAAACTCAACTCAAGGTTTTAAAATTTACTTTAATCGGTAGCTGTTTCCAAAATTATAAAACACACACCACAAATTAATAAAACAAGGTCTTTAAACATTTTCTAAGCAGTAAAAAATGTGATTCACATTTGCATTATTGATTGAAGGACTAGCAAATCCGCTGGGTTAAATCGCCACTTCTTCTAAAAATCAGCGTAGGAAGAGCCTGCTTTATTACTTTGTGGTGTGTATTTTATAAATTTGGAAACAGCTACCGATTAAAGTAAATCTTACAACCTTGACTTGAGTTTTTTTTTTTTTTTTTAACTGAGAAATCTATCAGAAGTGAAGTGAAAGAGTTAAAAATAGCATAAGGAGACCCTGTTTTATTAATTTGTGGTGTGTATTTTATAATTTTGGAAACAGCTACCGATTAAAGTAAATTTTAAAACCTTGAGTTGAGTTTTTTTAATTTTTGGTTTTAACTGAGAAATCTATCGGACGTCACGTGACAGTGTTCAGCCCAGTCTCCCTCGCTGGAGGACGACTCCAGACCCCGTCACATTAAACACATGGAAGTGCGGCTGAAATGTGAAAAAGATCACCAGGGGCGTGAATACTTCTGCAAAGGCACCATTTTGTTTTTTCTGCTGCAGACAGATTCATAACGTAAAGAAGATGAAGTCTTATGGAAGAGCTGCAGAGAATGAGTTTGCTTCCTGAAGGACGGCGCGGCCCTCGTTCCTCCTTCCTCACCTGCCAGGCTTCAGATTAACTGCACGGCCCCGCTTGACACCAGCGGCGCGATGGTGCGGTACCGCATCAGGTGCTGCGAGCCCTCCTCAAGATCCACAACAAAGTCTCTGGAACAAGAAACGAAACAAAGAAAAAAAAAACATCTGTATGGGGTCTCTGCCAAGAAAACACAGCATGTCAAAGACCGGGGAGGGGGAACACCGCCCCCTGCTGGAAGCCTGAGAATAAAACCAGGACCTCTGCTCGTCCGTTTCAGGCTCGATCAGGATGTTCTCTTGCTGCTCCTTCACCCTCAGAAACACAAAGGAGTCCAGGCAGGGCTCGGGCACTGGGGTTACAGGGAAACACACGCCGCTCATCAAACATCACAACGGATCGAGCGAGGCGTAAAAAATAAAAACGATCAGGACGCAGACACAGGCCGTGTTACCTGCTTTGAGCATATCCACAGCCTGCAGGTTCGGAGGCATGCGTTTCAGCGCCACGGCCCTCAGGTAGGTTTCTGTGTTGGCGTAATACCTGGACGCAACGTCGACACGTTACTTTCAGAACCCCCACGGGCCTCGTTGGCAGAAACAGAGCCGCCCTACCGCACTCACTCTTTGGCGAAGGCGAACTCCTCCGGGGAGAGCAGAGACGGCTGTCCCTCGCCTCGAGACTTCTCCCTCTCCAGGACGTGGGGGAAGAACTTCTCGATCTGGGTGCAGAGAGCGCAGAGGTCAGACACACACAGACAGACGGAAGACCGCGGTTTGCCCCCCCCCCCCCTCCCCCCCGTGGGCAGCTGACCTTCTGGAGACGAGAGCGCAGGTAGCTGCTGAGGACAAAACGAATCCTGTCTATCTCCATGCGGTGGAAGCCGGCCTTGGCGTCGCCCTTCTTCACCCGCTGCAGGTTGGCTTCCTGTGGGGAGGGAGAAGTCGCGGCTTTGTGAGAAGTCAGAAGTAAAAACATAAATAAATAAACGTCCACTGGACAGAAAGGCTCCAATAACGGGGCGATCATCAATCCTGCCTGTGTAGAATCAGCCTTTTAGAACGATGCAGATAAACATTAACATCTGTTTACCTATAGAAGCAAACATTAAGCAAGAATAATGGTTCTAGTTGGAAGATGACGAAGCTGGACGAGCGAGTCGTCTGGACGGTTTTGGGCCGACTGCATCAGCCGGCGTCCTCTCCGGGGAATCCAGGTTTATTTAGATGGTACGCTTGATTTCAAATCGAAGCACGGCTCTGATGTTAGCAGGTACGCATATGAGGAAAGAGGAAATCTTTATGAAGAAGCCATCTGTCCTTACAGTGTAGGGCTGGACGATAGTCCAATAACAATATATATCGAGCGATAGATGGATATCTATGATAGAAAAAAAAGGGTCCATAAAAAGTTAAATAGAATAACAGTTTTCCTGCCTTATGCATTCTAGCTATCATGTAA
The DNA here is from genome assembly GCF_011125445.2 of Fundulus heteroclitus. NCBI lineage: Eukaryota > Metazoa > Chordata > Actinopteri > Cyprinodontiformes > Fundulidae > Fundulus > Fundulus heteroclitus. The sequence continues at coordinate 33,208,594 of NC_046372.1, forward strand.
GTTAATACTACAGTCATTACATCCTCCCAACCAATCACAACACAGACCCAGGAACGCTCGTGACCAAGCTCCGCCCCCTTCAAAGAGTTCAGAGAGCATGCGTTCTTTTTTCCTTTTTAAAAACTTGCAGTTTTGGTAAAAAGTTGGTTGAATAAAGGGTTGAGTTTGAATTCATTTTGTGTGTTTTTAATCTAAAAATAGGTCGCTAACAGCCTAAAACGGCCAGGGCTGCACTAAAAATACATGTTTTAAATTTGTTGACAATCATTAATATCGATCAATATGATTTCTATTTTATCAATGTTTTTTTTTCTTCTATATGTCGTCCAGCCCTACTACAGGGTTTTATTCACGCTGTATTAGATGTTGAGCCTGGAACCCTGCATGTATGCCAGCTGGACGTCTGACCTATTGGTCTTCAGCTGAAGCAGAACCGGTCCACAGCAGCTCCTTAATGTCCAATAGATGTTTATAACTACAGGGTTGGAGCCGTCTGAGCACTTTTATCCAGCGTTTGGTTGGCGCTGCAGACAACATGACGACAGCCCTCCTGCTTCCTCCTGCTCCTCCAGCCTGAGCGTCCCTCTGCTCACAGCTCTGGGCTTTAAGCCGATGACTTTACAGTGATGTTTTAGCAGGTGGCTTTATCTTTGCATCCTTTTCAGCTTTCATGCACTCGTTTCGTTAGTGAAGCTTATATGTTCCTTACACACAGAGTGACCCGCTCTAGGTTTATAGGTCAAGCCTGTGTTTCTGCTAATCTGGATGATCACGTCTGACAGATAACCAAAAGCCAAAAGTCAGCGTGTCTCTGAAAATCAGAGCAGAGCACGAGATCAACCAAGAAGAGGACGTTTAGAACGTAGATGTCCGGCTTCTGAAAAGCACGCTCACTCCAGTGCGTTCTCTGCTCTTTTGGGCCTCCTTTTGCACGGATTACCGCCTCAAGGCGCCGCGGCGTGGAGGCGGACCGGCCTCTGGCTCAACCCGGTTGCTCTGATGGCAGCACCGACTTTTTGGATTTCAGAAAAGAGTGGGCCAACACCAGGAGAAACCACCTGTTTTCTCCCCTTTAGCCTATGTGGGGCCCATCATGCCATGTGTAGGACTCATCTGGGGCTCTTGAAGTGCTGTCCCCAGAATGGATCCACTCCTTATGACCCACCCCCAAATTCCCGAATGAACATATATGTATGTAATTTAAATCTTTATTATTATTATTATTATTTATTAAGACCCCATTCACCAGTGGGGTCCTGGTCCCTGTTACCGCGCGTATATCACCCACTGAGCTATATAATACACTGGAGTGCTGATTTTGCCGAAAAACTGAAGTCACTGGCCGCCATCTTCCTACTCCCTACTCTCACAGAATCCCATTAGATTTGCTTGCAATAACAAGCAGTTTTCTGGCTGTGTGAAAACGTTTCATAAGTAATTCTACAGTCAGTGGATGTACTAACACTATCAACTACTAGGAAATTAGGTGTTGAAATATTTTACATGTTATTCATATATATATATATATATATATATATATAAGTATGTGTGTATGTATATATGTATATATATGTATACACATATGTAAATATATGTTTTTGTATATTGTTATTTATATGTTTATAAATGTTAAACATATATATTTAAATGAATAAAATGCAAAATATTTCAGCACATGACTTTCTCAGTACTTGATAGTTTTAGAACACAACATAAAAGTATATGGCATTTGACATTTTAAAAGTCTTAAGCCCCCCCTGAACATGAGAAAATCCTCATTATTTGATGCTGTATCGCACATATTCCATAGTTACTGGGGGAAAATAGGGAGTACCAATATGGCGGCTGGTGGCTTCAAAGCGACTCGTTCAAACAGACGGTGATTAGCACTCCAGTGTATTATATAGCTCAGTGATATCACCGCCATCACAGGTTGTCCTCCTTCCTGTGTGCCGCGGCCGCCTCTCCAGTCATTTATTTCCCTACGTCAGCTGAAAGGTGAGCCACAGGCAGGGCGATGAGAGCCGGCGGCCTTCCCCTGGTACTTTACCATGTGAGTCAGCTGCTCCATCACACACTCCACCACCTCCGACCTGTTCTCCAGCAGCTCCGGGGAGAACTTCTCGTTGAGCCAGGCCTGAGAGACGGAGACACACAGGCAGGAGCAGCGAGGTGAAGGCGGCGGAGGGATTTAAAGTCCTGTTTTTTTAGTGTAACCAGGACAGCGGCTCTCACCTCTTCCAGTTTGGCGATCAGCTCCGCCGGAGTCATGACTTCCTCCTGGCTGTCATCTTGGTTGATGTCGCTGCCGTCCTCAGACAAGGCGTCCGACATTGTTCCGCTGCCTTCAAAGCGAACTTATCCTAAATATGTCTTCTAGACTCTTTGATGATATCAGTTTCAGAAGAGTAGTAGAACAAAAACGTTTGAGGGCAGTGTGCCGAGGAGAAGAAAGCTAGTTACCGCGGCTCCAGGACACAAAACGATCTTGTTTATTCGCGCCACTGCGGCTCTTCTCGCGGGAGTTGGGATCGCGGTGTTTTCTTTTACCCCGAGTTTTGTCTGTAAGGCAAGCCTTCTCGCAAACTGACCTCAGTCTGTCCCGCTGCCAAACAAACGTCACGTAAAATCCTTCGTTTTCTAAGCCCCGTGTCATAGTTTTGTAATGTTAGACTCCCTCTGCCTGAATTCCGGCGTCAAAAGAACGTATTTTATCAGAGAGTTAGAGGCAAATCTGTCTGAAATAACCCGGAAAGCAGTTCAACTGGCTCACAGTCCTTTGAAAAAGTACTCCCGCTCATTTAACCTTTCATATTTCATTAGGATGTAGGGCTGGACGATATATATATAAAAAACTATCAATTAAATTTAAATCATATTAATCAATATCAATAATTATCTAATTCAAAACATATTCTAAGTGCAGCCCTGGCCCTATTTGTAAATAAAGAACACACAAGCACTGAATTAAAACTTAACCGTTGGTTCCTGGGTTTGGGTTTGTGATTGTTTGGTAGGTTGTAGTGACTGTAATACTAACCTACATGATAGGCTAGAATGCAAAAGGAAGGAAAACTGTTCTATTGAAACATTTTATGACCCTTTTTTTCCTATCATCGATATACGTCTATCGATCAATATATATTGTTATTGAATTATCGTCCAGCCCTATTAGGATACAGATTTTATAAGTATTGTACGAGAAAGACGAACACAAACTCGTGCATCTGTGTAGTGTAAGAAGATAAAGGATACCAGTAAAAACCTGCAAAGCGATGAGTCCATATTTAGCTCTTTTTATTCTGATAATACACCTAAAAAAAATCAATTGCAAGTGCATTCAGGGAGGCGGGTTAAGCTATCCAATTTGTGCAAGCTACACACATCTGACAGACCACTGCTCTATCATCAATTTTTCTGAATTTTATTTAACCTTTATTTATACATTATCATTGAATTCCAAGATCTAGTTTTCAAGAAAGACCTGTTTGATAAAAATAAAACAACAATAAAATTGTCCAAACACAGTAACAATATAAGCAATTAGAACAGGAGTATGGCACAAATGCAAACAGACAAAAGCCTGTCCACCTGAACATGACAGGTTAGCAGAGGATTAATCAGAGAAACAGCCGATATATCCATGGAAACTCTGGAGGAGCTGCAGAGATCCACAGGTAGAAGAAGCTGTTGACAGGTTGACAACTACTTGTCAAACACCTGTATGGAAAGCTAGCAAAAGGAAAAGCCATAATAAATAAAATTATCCAGTTTAAATTAGCAACAAGTAATGTTGGGTACATTACTTTACTTGGGTACACTATAGCTATTTGGTAGAAAGTACTCTAATCCAGAGGTTCACAAACTTTTCCATGCCATGCCCTCCTAAACTGGATTAGCCTCTGGCCAAGGTCCCCCTTTGCAAACCCTCAAACAAAAATACGAAATATGTCAAGGAAAATCTGCCTTTCAAATTATTTTCTTACGTTTATTCACCCCTCAATAGTTATTGCATTTGTTTAGCATCAGCTTATTAACTAACACTGTTTTGCATTCCCACTAAATACGCTTTTCAACAAACTGTTGATAAGAACAGAAGAAAAGAAATCAAACCTTTTCAAAGGTGTGTGTAGTGGGAGGGTCAGTGCCTCATGCATGGCATTGTCCAAAAAGTAAATGTGTTCCATGTTTTGGTTTGGGTACCTTTAAAGGTGAAAAGCCAGACTCAGAAATGTAGATTATTGCAAAAGGGAGAATGCATTTCAGTGCCCTGTCAGCCAAGGTGGGCTGGTCATTCCTTACATAGTGAGACAGGGGAAGAGTCTCAGAGTTCAGTTTTAAAGAAGCAATAGGTAAGAAATTAATTTCAAATTTAGCCAGAATCATTTTCACTTGTCACCCGGGATGGAAGTAACATTCCCTTTAGACAATCGTTCCTCTCCATCAACAATGTCTTAGTCAAGTTTTTTTCTCTTTTCAAACTTAGAGGTACGGTCTGGAACTCAGTGTGTAGCCTTTGTTTACTTCCTGGTTCCTGAGCCAATCATATGACAGTTCCCCAGGGTTCCCAAAATAGAGCATACAGTATTTTATTTTGGCAAAAGAGCAGCAGCCTGCAAACACTGAAGCCAGTAAGAGAAGCGGACCAGAAACAGAACAGAATGTGGAGTTTCACACCTGCAACTCCACAGGTGTTGAGAAATGGCTGTTCTCTGCGAAGGCGTTATGTGTTGTTCCCGTTTGCAACACTAGGCGCCGCGTCAGTATTACTTATTGTTCCTTTAAGTCCCCCAAGTTTATCAATTCAATATGATATACTAATACAAGTTATATTTTAGAATAATGGATTCAAAAATAATTTATGATGATAAAAAAAAACTTTAGTTTTACATTTTTCTCCCATTTTCTGAGGCCCCCTTGCGCCCCCTGGTGGCTGTGACCTCCACTTTGAAAAACACTTCCAGACGATGCTGAAATTAAGGTTTTCTGTCTAAACACCTTGAAAACCTTGGTGTGGTCAGAAGGCAGGATAAATCCTGGACAGGTTGTTAGTCCATTACAGTGCAACAATATCTAAAATAAAAGCATCTCATCTTATAATTTGAGACATTGATCCTATTGCATGAAAAGAAATTTCACATGGGAATTCAGTGTTGTGCTATAGGAATGCATGGATTATTTAAAGCTAATTGTCCTTCACATACGTCTCAACACACAGCACATCCAAAAATCAAAAGAAGGCTCTGACCATAATAACTAGATGGTAGTTATAATTGCAGGCAGCCTGCATTTATGCTCTGCATGTCAACCTTGTATTTGGACAAATCAGCTGGACCCATTACTGCCCTTGATGCCCACTTCCCGTAGAGCAGAAATGCAGAAATAAATGGGAAAGTGTCTTGAAGACAGAAAGAAAATACAGTATTTTTTCCCCCTTTTAGTCATATTTTCTAGTGAAATCCCGTTTCACTAGTTTTCCCAGACATTATGCTGCACACACAGCAACACAGAGTGAAAATGAGTGGCAATCCTCTGCTCAAAGCTTAAACATGTCTGCAAATATTCCCTGAGTTAATCTTTTTTTTTTCTTTCCTTCTAGCAGTTTTAGTTTACATCTACTTATCATCTGCTTCACTAGTTCCAGCTGTTTCAGACCACATTGTGGCTTGCAGCATAATCTCATTTGTGTGATTTCCTCTTTCTATTTCCTCCTTATTGCTCTTGCCCAAGAATTCTTTGTTATTTTCACCACCAACGAGCTTGCTTCCGCCCTGCCCATGCCACAGCACCGACGTTCAGCGTAACAGACCTCAGCGGGCGGCGCTCTGAGCTCTGCGTTGCATCAGCCCCGCGGGGCAACGGAGAAACGCAGACGCTTTGTACTGCAGATCAACACACACACACACACATACACACACAAAGACAGCTCTGAGTAAAAGCTTGTTAGAGGAAACACAATCTGCAGGAACCACCAATGAATAAATCTGTCTCATTTAAAAGTTGGACAAAAATACCCATAAACAACAAAATGAGCATTTTGTTTTTGTTACCATTGTTAAAAAAAGAAAGATAGAGGCGCAATTTAAAAGATTTGTGTTTATTTCTTCCTTTTCACTTCCTTTTTAAATACATTTGAAATTCTGACTAAGACATTTTCCAAAAAAAAAAAAAAAAAACCCAACAACAACAACAAACAAAACCAAACCATATGTGACACTGAAATGGTACAAAACAGCATCTGCATAGTTCACTGTTCAGGCTTCACAATACAGTACTAAAAAAACAACAGCCGGGTTGTTTTCTTGTAAGAACAAGAAGTGAAACTGTGCAATCACAGATTGATGAGGTAAAACCGATATTGTGGCAAAACTTTTTTTTTTAAATCCTAAAGCCATCTAGGATGTGTGAATTTGCCAGGCATTACGAGTTTTAGTTTTATTTATCATAGCAGAGCAGAGTAGGGCTTTGGACTGGGAACGGTGAAAATGAGACAGTTTTAGCATTCACATGACCCAGGTTACCTTTAAGTGACCTCGCTGTAGTAGCTGCAGAGAAACGTTTTATCTTTCGTTTAATACTGCGCCTCTTCGGCTGTTTCACAAAAATCCTCCAAACGTCTCACTGCGCTTATTTCCTCTCTTCTGAAACCGCGTTGGGGGCCGTTCTAAAAACGTCCGGTTAATCCCTCTCAAAGCTTGTGAGGATAAACTGGATTCATGGCCGGTAGCGGGTATCCGACTTGGGGATTTAAAAGAGGGATGTGGTAAGGGTACGGGTAAACCTGGCCGATAAGAGCAGAGTGACTTGGACCGGCTGGCCCAGGGTGGTACATTAGCTGCGAGTGAGGGAGTCTCATCCTGTGGGCAAAGAGCGCCGGGTGCACCGTCTGCTGGTACCGGGAGTCTCTCGCTGATTTGTCGTAACTGGAAAGGACGCACGACGCCGGCAGGGCGGCGGCGGTCTGGGACAGTCCCTGCTGAGCGGGAGGAACTTTCTGCTGAACTGTCCTCGATCTGTCCCTCTTCTCCATCGGATAATGCCACGGGGTCACGCCGCCCTGCTTCTTAGGGCACGCCAGGCCGTTGTCCGTCGGGAGCAGCCTGCTGTGGAGGAGTTTGTAGGCGGGCCGGATGGGAGCGGGCCGCAGGAGCTGCACGGATTTGGGGATGACTTTGGTGAAGCTGGAGGTAGTTGTTGAGAAGGAGGGGGATGAATGGAAAGGGTAAGAGAAGTATTTGCCGGCTGCTTTGTGATAAGGCTTCCAGGTGGAGTCTTTTATTTGGCTTTTTACAGAGTCAGTGGTCGGCGTTTGAGAGCCGATTTGAGACGCGTCCTTCTGGGGCGCTGAAGCACTCGTAGCCGTCTGGCTGCAGCTCACGGGCTTTTTGTCCTCTTGGATTTTGGTAATGCTCAAACGGTTCTCGGCCGACGGGGAGCTGGGTTTGGGTTTGTCCCCGCTCCCTGCTGGAGACTCCTCTGAAGAGACAGAAAGAGGGGAGGGACTGCGCGAGGAGGAGGAGGACAAGGGCAGAGGAGAGCCCTCCGAGGAATTGCAGTTCCTGCTGGAAGAAGCCCGGGCCGGAGACTGGGAGCAGTGGATGACCGAAGGCCTTTCCTTGTCCTCCCTCTGGGAGCTGTGCGGCACATTCAGGCTGGCCTGGGCCATTCGCTTCTTCTTCTCCAGAGGAGAGATGACCTCTCCAGCCGCAGAGGGAAGATGAGCAACCCAGTTGCTGGATGCAGGGACTTGCAGGATGTGGCCGTTGACAGGGGTGCAGAAGTCTCCAGCGGTCCGGCTCGGTTGGGGGTGCTCCGGGTGCCGTCTGTCCGAGCCGGGGGGCCAGAGGGCGAAGTGAGGATTCATCATCGTCTCACTTTGGTGGACCGCATCTGGACTTCTTTGGGGGAGTAACTTCAAGATAAGACAGGGAACATTCTGTTACTCAAAGGAAAATATCAACTTTTTTTGTTTATTAGTTTATTAGTTTTAGTCAGTGCTGGCCGTTGTTACCTCAGAATCAATTTCTCTTTCAGAATGACTCCTCTTCCTCTTCCCATCAGCCTTGGTCACTTTACCCTCCTGGTTTCTTTTGTACGGCTTCCGTGGTTTGCTCGGAGGCAAAGGTTTGTCGTCCTCTCCCTTTATGTGTCTCTCGAACGGCAGCACCAACCTGCCGGGCAGCCAATCGATGTCAGGTTTACGAACATCTTTTGTTGGATCCATCTCTTCCGTTTAAATGAATCCCTCTCACCTCTCATAGTGTCTCCGAGTGCAAGTAGCAGCGCTGGTGCTGCCGGGGCTTCCTCCAAGCTCATCGTAGACTCTCTTCCAAAGACGTCCGGTTGTCACCTGTTGTTCAGCAAAACCAGGAGATCCATAGTTATCAGTTTTTACAGTCTCATCAATCGGATAAATGATTTGCACAGTTATGTTGTAATTCATGCACACAACAGATTGTGAAAAGTCCAAAATGGCCACCATGATGGTACCCCCTCCTTTTTTGACCATTTTGCAGCTTATTCCCATTATAGCTGTGCAGCATGCACCGTTTTTACCACAATTTACTTCCAATAGCAATACAGACAGAAACCAGCGAGATCATAAAGCTTTAAGAATTGTTTTTTTTTTAGGTTAACTCAGTAAAGGGATAGTTGCAAATATTGGAAGTCAGGTTATAGGCGTTTAATATCCGACCTGCAGTAGAAAACTCTCTTTTGTTGTATTTATTTAGCATCAATTCAGCCTACTGGACCCGAAGGCTGAAGCTAACGGCTAGTCCGACCGGAGCCAAGAACAATCTGAATTCTGCAGTCTTAAAAACAGACCGTGGGTCCTGCTAACGCTATTTGATGAAATCTAAAAGCATAGTTTTGTTTGGAGGTAGAAGGCGGCGCATCACAACTGATTATCCTGTGTGAAACACTTAATTGGGAGGAAAAGAAACTGAAAGGAGAAACGGGGTGAAAAAAAAAAACCCCAACAAAACAATTACTGCTTAAATAGTTTTTCTTTTTAAGGTGCTTTACTTTTCTATAAGTTACTCTGTTTGGAAACACTATATGAAAACCTGTTCTGTACAACCTCCTATTTCCTGGTTTCTCTACATATAACCGCACAATACAAACATAGCAACTTAGAAGGTTAATAAAACCGAGATTACATAAAAACAGGAGCCGTTCTAAGATGGCAGAAGTCTGACGGACCAGCCGGTGTGGATTTCTGCTGAACGAACAGGCCAGGAGAGTTATCCATTGTACGCGAGATGTTTACTGCTTATACATCTTTCATCAAAGTCCTGCGCTGTCCTTCAAAGAGACGCATTCATTTGGAGTTAAACAAAAAGTCCGGCTCTCAGATTTAGCCTCGTTATCGTTTCCAGCTGCAACAGCATTTCACAATATAGTAATTTGGTTCTGCATCCTGTCTTTGGGTGTTGGCACACTTGCGTTCACAACTAATTTTAAAAATGTCTTACAGGAAGGTGGAGGCTGGCCACCCTTCAAAAGCCACGTCAGTCGGTTTACTTTCCTGAAACATCGCTTGTGTCTGCTTTCTTTTGTCTTTTTTTTTTTTTTTTCAGCTCGAGCGAATGTGTGCGGCCTCTATATTGTTGAGTTTACACCCCAGGAGCAAAGCGTTGGTGGTCAGCTCTAGCCCAGTTTGGGTTTCAAGCAAACGCTAGTTTCGCTCTCGGTACTCATCCTTGACTGGCGACATCAAAAAGAACACAATATTCTGAGAGCTCAGCAGACTCCCACAGCGTGGTACCGTGGTGGCCATGTTTAGCGTGTATAACCTGAGCGATCTATTTTCCAACATAAATCAGTTCACAATGAGCCCTTACAAAAAACAAGTTAAACATGACTCACTGATTCATATCCCCCAAGCTTCTCAACGGCTTTGTAGATCATCCAGAGATCAACTTGAAGTGAGAAAAAGGAAACGCGCACCCATGAGAACAAAAATATTTTTATGCAAACTTCTGGTGAATTGCATTGATAATGAAGATGAACTTACTCTGTTTGAAGCCCAGATGTGGGATCCTCTCTATGGGTGTACCCTTATCTTTCATAAATGAGTGCAAACTTGCAATAAATGCCTTTTCCTCCAACGGCACCTTGCTGGGTCTGGTTTCGTCCTCGCATTCGGTCGTAGAGTCGTGAATTTCAATAACACAGGGAGACGCCTGATGGGGGGGAAAAAAAGAAAAGAAAAGAAACAGCATCGTTTATATAAACATTTATACAGTATGACACTGATGACTGCGCTGTGCGGGAATATGATTTACAGCTGAATGCATCATATTATAGATGAGAAAGAGGAGTCATCTCAAAACACACAAATGTTGAAATGAAACATCAAAATCAGAGAGTAGGGTTTTACCGCTACTTTCAATAGATAACCGCTACACATCCTGTCTGGAGAGAAAGCTGCAGACTTGTGGGGTTTTTGGTCTACAGTTGTCAGTCAACGGTAACACGGATGGCACTTTGAAAAACAAGCTGGTGCCAAATGAATATGTGAGGTGGAAAAGAAACTTTACTTATTGTAAGTGTTAAACAAAGGATCCAACGTGGCTTTGTGTCTTCAGTCAAATTTGGCTTGGTTGTAGTGGTTATTTACTCTTTTCTTACATATAAAATTAGTTTAAGTATTGGTATGATGACTATGAGCCACCAAACTTAACTTTTTGTTTTGTTTTTTGCATCAGACAGGCCAAAAAAAAAAGAAAAAAAAGAAGGAGGGCCCCAACTAAACCACAGGGGAAAGATTAAACTCAAACAAGAAAAAAAGCTCTAATATATGACAAAACATTACATCAAAATTAAAGCAAAGGAGTAATCAAGAAAATGAAAAAAAAAACACACCATTTTTAATTAGATATACCTTCATAATGTTCCAATAATCACCTTTAAAGACAAATTTTATTGGTTTGATGTTAAGAAGTCTATCGTTTTTGTAAAACTCTATTCTGCTGCTGCACTTCTGCCTGAAAATTTGAGTTTTCCTTTAAGGCTTAGCTATTCTCTGATTGGTTGGTGATCTGACCGCAATACAGCACGGTTATGATGTTTGATGTTGGTAAACGGGGGAAAAAAAGATGCTTTTTCTCTATGAATTTGTGCTTATGCGCTTGTTCAAACATGTAACAGAAGAAACGCCTGAATCAAGAACAAAAAGCAAGAGGAGAAACGCATTCTTTGGGGCTAACTTTTTCTATAATTGGATTATTTTTTTTAAACTTGTGTTATCCCCTAGTGCGATAAATATTATCAAAGCGTAGTCATGCCTGATTGTAGAAGAAGATCAGGACAGATCTTTTTAGAAAGTTCCAACCACGTGGAGTGACTAACGTTGGGCTTACGTGTCTGGCCGCATAAACGCTGTTCCTGCTTTTAGAGAAGCGTCGGGGCCAACGGCCGCTGACATGAAAGAATAATTAGAGCATGCTTGATTGCAAAAAATTCCAGCGGACTCTCGAAGTTCTGCTCCTAAATACGGTAAAGTCAGCTCAATTGGTTTGGTTCTTCTCCTTTGAGGTTTAGTTTCTTGTCAGCAACCACTAAACCACCCACTCCTGTGCGACAGCTCCACACAGCTGTGCATTCTTTGCTCTAAAGTCTCTTAACATAAAGATCCACAAGTTGCCTTTTTTCCTTTTCTGGTGACATGTTCAAAGATTCCTTTTTTTTTTTTAAATCTGCTGATACAGAGTATCTGATGGAGTTCATCACAATGTAAAAGAACGTGATCTGCCAAGCTTTAGCACCATGGGTTCAACCACTTTATAATCAGTTTCTAAAGACAGTGTGATTTTTTTTCTCCTGCGGATCTCAAGCACAGCTACAATCAGCCTTAAGTAGGTTTAACGCTATCATTTAGTGCTTACACCTAAAACATGTAACATGATCTGAGTGCATTGCCTTTAACCACAAAGAGCAGACACGGATTCTGCTGCTGCAAACAATTATATATTGCCGTTATAATCCTTTCATATATATTATTTTTGATTTATTCTTGATTTTGACAAAGAACAAACATCTTTATTTAAAACTAAATTTGACTATATTTATGACTCAATTTGACTAAATTTAAAATTTATTGCACAGAAAATTGTGCCTTCTTGTCGCTCTGCTCTTTGTGTTGTAACATTAATTAGTTAATTAGTGGAGCCTGCCAGCTAAAGTCTCGGCATCAGCTAAAGAAAAGTGAGATTTCCCATTTTGCTGGCATATTAGAAAAAAGAAAAGAAACAAAAACAAAACGTGTCGTGGGTGCGATATTTGTGTGGCGGGGGTGTAAATTATGTAGCATTGGGGGGAATTGCTGCAGAAAGGTTCGACAAGCGAGACAAATGCACAGCAGGGAGATTTTGTGTTCTCCCTGCTGTGTTTTATGCAACCCAAAATATTTTGAAAAGGAAGAATTTGTGGCTATTGTATGCGAGCGAAATAACGTGGCTGTTTTCTTTCGACCAGCTAACCAGCGGTGCACAGGGACAATAGGGGCGGCTTGATGCTGATGTGCTAAAAAGATTTTGTATACCATTGTTTGTGAAAGTATAACTTTACAAGATGTTCAACGTGTCACAGTTTAAAGCAGAAGGAAGGCTGCGCTTCTTTTTAAATGTTTTAAGTTCTTATAAAAATACGACCTTATTCTTGTCATTTTACTCTTTCTTCTCACAATATTGTGACTTTTTCATAATTTCCCCCCCCAAAAAAGGAAAAAAAATCCCACCCACCAAAAGGGGGTCAACAGTTTTTTTGAGGGCTGCAGGCTGAAAAACTTCAGTCAATGCAACACTTTCCGAAACATTTCATTAGAAAGACTTTGAATTGTAGGAATTGTGTGAAAAGAACATTCATTTTTAGCTATTTTGTAACTTTTTAAAACTTCTGTATGCTTTGATATCAGCATGCCTGGTTACCACATAAACAGAGAAAAAATGCTGACATATTTTTGCCGTCTTCTCACTCTCCTCACAGGCATCCACAAATACTGTCACAATCACTCAGCTGCCCAAGCGAAATCCAAAGAATTGAGAAATTTCACGGTGCATATTCAAATGCAGAATCTCACACTGCTGCCTTGGCCGATCAAATTTCGACGGATTGGATGTCAATATTTGACTTTGACTCATCAGGCGCAGGAGCTGCTATTTCTGCGGCGCTCATTGTACAACAAAACAGCGACAGGCGGTTTCATATTGAATCAAGTTCCTCTATGTGGTTCCTGGTTCCGAGAAGCAAACCTCTAGAGTGAGTAATAGTGAAGGTGCAGAGCTCTAAAGAAGACAGTCCCGACTGAGTCACAGAGCAGCGGCCTTGCTGGCTGACGTTCCCAGCTACCGGGGAGCAGCTCTGACTTTCCACTGTTGTGAACAGCCTTCGCAAGTCAGATTTCACACCAATGCCGGTTGTGAAAACAGAAAGGGAGATTTTTTTAAAAACCACTTTAGATGTAGCTTAAGCTGTCAGAGCTCTGATTTTAATAGTAAAAGCAGTTTTTTTTTGTTTTTTTTCCAGAGCAGGAAACGATCTGATTAGAAACCCGGGTGAAATTCACCTACACTCACCAAAAAAAAGGGGACTGTTTACTTTCAGCCATTGTGTTCTCCATCTGATTCACAAAAGTTTCAGGTTCATGCATCGACGGTTGCCTACAGGAAATGTCTGCTCTGTGAGCCACATACTGTAGACCCCCCCCCCCCAGCCAACCAACCACCATTTTTTCCCCCCTTTCTCTCTCTTCTTTTCTACAGATCTCTGTCCACAACATGGGCAGAATATCATTGCGAAACATTCGCTTGATTTTCACCGACGAAATTTTTTGGAAAACTTGCGTGGGTGATGATGTCAACGCGTTGTGTGTGTGTGTGTGTGCGATTCTCGCAATGACTGTGAGCAGCGTTCAGGATCGATGCTATCTGGAGGGCAGAAGTCACCGCAGAAACCGCCCGGCTTTCAACTCGAGTCGGCCTTGGAAATTTGATGAGCTAATTTGTGCTTTTCATATTGTACCTCTCACTTCAGTTACCAGAATAGTGGCGTTGAGTTTCTTTATGCGCAATAAAAAAAAATATTGCAGCGTGTCAGATCTGAGCTTTTTTTTTTCTCTCTCTCTCTCTCTCTGTCTGTCTGTCTCTCTTTTGTGTTGATCCTTCTTAGAATACAAAACAGAAGCATGTTCCTCATAACTCATTTCACAATCAGCCAAAAAAAAAAGGTGAACCAACTGTATACACACACACACACACACACACACTGAACCAGCCCTTCAAACTGCTCGGCCTTGTCTTAAATCGGGCAAAAAAAAAAAAAAGGGGAAATGAAAACAGCAGATAACACATTCTGAGCAGTCATGTCTGTAGTGACAAATTAACTGTAAGTACAGGAAACTGTCCAGAGGACCAACTCCGGCCAGTTGTTGTTGTTGTTGTTCATCTCTTTGTGTTTCTTAATATACCTGTTTGGCTCTGGCCTTGTCCTCGTCGCTGCCAGCTGTTTGTGGGGATGCCTCACCCTGGTCCTCTTCAGCTGCATCACACAAGCACAACAGAGGGGAAAAAGTCAAGCAAGCTGTGCGAGTTCGATTTCAAAGAAGCGAGCACTTCTTCATTTTGAGAAGCGCTCTTAATTTGGATGGGATCCCGGATCGGCTCTGTGCGATCGCCGTGTGAAGGCCATGGGGACTGATCGATACACAAACACACACACACAAGAGGTAATCTGTAGAGCATATTGTTGACAGAGTGTGATATAAAACCGCAGGTTGCAAAACCACTTCCTGCACAAGAACACAACCGCTTCTATGTTGCACTGTATGAAATTCTAACTAAGAACTACAGTAGCTGGAAATCGGAGAAATCTCCCAGAAAAGCTGCATTAATGTATAGTTGTCAGCTTCAACCCCCCCATGGACTCTCTGTTTTTATTATAAGGAAGGGGGGGAGGGGGGACTGATGCTGTGAATAATCTGCACCATGACACCACTTTATCTCCCTAAAATGCCAGCGTTGTGTTTGAGAATGGGGTTTGCTCCCGTCGCACGTATCCAGGGACGCTCACACTTTAGGGGAAACTGAAACACAAACTCTGTAAGAAAATCACAAGCCTGGGAGATACGCTTCTGAGAAAGAGATGTCATTCTCTGCCATCATCTCAATACCCTGTGAGCCCTCCACCCACAGTGATATCATTTTTTTTTTTTTTTTCCTCTTCAGAGCAAAACCAATATGCTTCTCTCTTGAGATCACTTGCTTCCTGTGCTTGTGGCTAAAACCTTTAATTCTGCTTTCAGTAGCCTCTTACTTCTCCTTTTTAGGTGATGAAGAAAATATTTTTAATACATTTCCCGACTCGCTGAATTAAACGATTTACTTGTACTCGGATTCTAATAGGCGAGTACCGTTTGAAGTCTAGCAATCAGACAACTTTAATGAGGTTTACATAGATGGGGAAATGTTGACTGCAGTGCAAAAAGCTTAAATTGGAGAGAGTAAAATCAGGACTTGTGTGTGTGTGTGTGTGTAAAAAGATATATACACACACACACACATATACACACACACAAATATACCTATATACACCTATAGATAGTACTTTCAAACCTGTACTATTTCATAAATTCAAGCTCACGTAGTACTGACACAATCACTATCTAACATGATATTTTACAAGGACAAATATAAAGAGCACCTGTGCTGTAAATAGCCATAAATAAAGAGTTACTGCTCACCCATCTCCAGAAGCTGTTGTCAAGTCTTTGGCTCGCTGTGTTTTGTGACTGTAATTCATGAGACAACCTCTTCAACTTCACACCACGAAATAGGAAGATGACTCCGCGGGAGAGTTTCATTGGTTGACTGATGCCATGACAGCAAATGAGGCTGGGAAACTGAGTTTCTCTTTTTTTTTTCTCTTTTTTTTGTGTTCATACCAAGTCTCACAGTATCAGTTCACACCATGCCATCCTCTGATATTCAAACTGAAAAAAAAAAAAAAAGGCAGCAGAGTTAAATCTTTGGGTAAACAGCAGATTCGTTTTACACACGCACTATTTTAACGGGGTGAGAAGCTATTAAAAGCAGCACTGTAGTCCAGCTTTAAGGAATCTTAAACTGCATGTCCAGGCATTTGATGACATCACCTCCAAAAAGTTGTGAAGTAATGTCAAATTGCGTGCACATTGATGTAAGTTACAGTTGAAAGAAAATACAGAAGTAATTTGGGAGATTCCTTTCACGAAAAGCCACTTTCATACAAAGAAAAAGAAAACTACAGAAATTAAAGTCAGCATTCGGTAAAGTGAAAAGATAAACAACCTTATCGTTAGGACTGAAATTGGTCCTTCGTAACTGGAACAAAAACCAAACCCTTTATTATAAGCGCACACACACACACACACACTGGACTCAAATTCAGCAAAAATTGCTTGAATTTGAGGAAGTGAAAGCAGCACTCAACCGATGTCCAAATAAAGGTCTGAAGACTTCTAAATGTCAGTGTCACATTTCCTGGATGTCTATTAAAACAGATATTGATTTCTACATTTATTCTTAAATAAAAAGGAAGTTAGTGTGCAACGCAGTTTTTGTCACTGCACATCAGCGCAAATAATCACACGTCGGCTGAATTTAGTGCTTAATAAAAGCGTGTGAAGAAGAAGCTTTATGCTTGCACTTCAGCTCGAATATGACGGATTAAAATTGTACGTCCTGGCTTCTTCTTAGGCCAAAAGAAAGCTGATAAAAATGGTCAAAAGGCAGTGAAAGACAAACAAATGAGCTGATATTGGGTTCTAATGTAAACATATAACTGGATTGTATTCTAGGTGCCTCATGCTACAAGAAGGGAGTTTTGCCTTGGTAAATAAACCCAACATGTGGGTAAATAAAAGTTGTGAGACTGCTGAGTGGAACCTGCATGAACTGAAGTCCTCACATTTTTAGAGAAGAGAGTCGTTTCTACTTCTCTAAAACACTTTCTACTGACTATTGCCCGTTGATATTGGTTAAAAATAAAGTTTCAAGACGATGCAGAAGCAGCTTCTCTCCACTTCAGACGAGCACATAATGCATTTTCTTTTTTAAATTGCTGCCAAATATAAATTACAGCGTGCTGTCTACAGAGTTTAAGCTGCTGGGGGGGCAAAAATTAAGTTTTTGGAGACTATAGATGTTGCCCCAGCATCTTGAAAAAAAGTATATAAAAAATCAACATGTTTTTGTTAAATAGATTTTGGTTGCTGTGTTTTCCCTCTGGCCATCTCACAAAGCTGCAGATGTCGTGATTCAGAAGAGTCAACAGGCAACACTCGAGCCGATCCACGTTTCCTCCGCATGTTTTTGATCTCTTCGAAAAGGGGGATGCCCTGCTCTTCCATCTGCTGCGGATAGAGACTGACATTTCAAAGCGATTAACATCTAAAATGTCAAAATAAGCTAAATAATCTGCACGCCGTCTAATGCTTGGAGGGGGAGAAAAAAAAAGGTTTTCAAGAAAAATAAAGTGAATTTTGCTTGCAAATTGTGCTTCTGCTCATATGAAGGCGCCTCGAAAAGTAGGCCTTGATTTTTTGTTTTTTGGCAGCCGGAGATTTGTAGATTATAGAAAACAATTCAATCAAATAAAATCTAGCTTTACTTAAGACGAGTCCAAAACAAGGATGATTCCGATAACCGTTGCCTGAAAATATCACGTATGGTGAAGCTACGACAGTCATTTCAGTCACATGCGAGCCTTCAAACACCTAATTCCTTGTAATTGTGTCAAAATGTGTTTCTTTTTTTTGCAGAACGCGTGAGAAATTTGCTCTCCGGTTTTAGCACGACAACAAGATGATGAGCAAAAGCAGAGGCTGTGGGCCTGAGAAAATCCCCCTGCCATTCATTTAAGACTTTCAGAAACATAAAACATGAGGTTTAAGGTGAGGGCAGCGCGATCTAAATGAGAACACGACTGAATATTTGTGATTTTAAAAAGGCTCCAAACCGTTTCCAAGCTGAGGGGTTGACTCAGTTTACTGGGAACGACCAGCAAAAAAAAAAAAAAAAAAAAAAAAAAAGGGTTCTAACTAGGGCATCGGATTCCTGCCTTGCTCATGAACAGGGCTCAAACATCACATGTATCTGAGGAGAGCATCTGTAATAATTTAATGCAGACAAGAAGAGAGCAGTGGGAGGGGACCTTTCTGTTTGTTGATCATGGTTTCTAAATTGTGTAGGTGCGCAAGTGGAATTTCATTCTGAAACTACATTAGGCTGAATAGTTAGTGGAAAGTTTCTGCTGGAATTAGACAGAGGCTTAGATCAGCTAGAAATTTAAAAGGGACACCAAATAGAGAAACAGAACAGAACAGTTTGCATTTGAGCGAGAAGCCGGACAGACCCTAAAAAAAAATGGGATACAAGCCTCTCTTTGTCGACTGTTGTGGCAACGTCTGCTCTTTAGCTGTACATTTTATTTCCTTTATCTGCACTATTTAACTGGCAGATGTTAAGGCAGATAGGTGAAATCAGATTTTCGCCTGAAATTGAAACCCAAGTGTTTAGAGGTGAATTCCCCAACTGTTACCTCATTCCAGGAAACGGACGGTAGAGAAAATACTCAGACTGCGCATACATCCGAGTTCTGGTTAAACCGCTGAAAAACCCTGCAGCTTTTCCATATTTCAACCTCTTGTTTTTTTTTTGAACTGATCTAAATTTTAAGAGATAAACAAAAACAAAACAAAAACTAGCAGAATTTTGCTTACTTCTTTTATTATCAAGAATCTCTGCAGCACAGTACAGTGGAAAAACAAACATGAAAAAGCATTAAAACAACGCCCTTTTTCTATGCATGATCAATTGACTTATAGATCAACTGACTGAAGCCTTTTTGCATGATTAAAAAAAAATAAAAAATGAAGTTGCATATAGTCTGCTGTAAAGCCTGATGAAATGTTTGATCAAAACGCCAACCATTGCACTCACAACCCTCCGTGTGGCACAGCAATATCTGCTGCGCGCTCAGATTCAACTTGAGCCCGGCGAGGATCCACTAACACAGAAACAAAAAGCTGACGTTTATGTTCTTCTCCAGCTTTTCCCTGAAAAGTTACACACGTTGAAATTATGCGGCCGAAAATGAGGAAGGACTCGAAATGGAAATTGCTATTTACTCACAGTTTAGAAAAAAGGAACTTAACCATTTTGTGCACTGCCAGAGCACAGCAAACATCATCTGTTGGTTTAAATATTCACTTGTACCACTGTCAGAAAATTATATATAAAAAAAAAGAAAAATACACACACGATACAGGTTCAGTCACATAAAAAAAAAAATGGATAATTTAGTCTGCCGGTATAAGAAGGCGAAAAACAAGGCAAGATGATTAGTCCGTATTAGGTACCGTCATCTTTTCTTCTGAAATGGGAAGGAACAATTGCTACAACTACATCAAATATACCTGAAATCCAACAGAAGCCACTTTTGAAGGTTTATGAACTAGAAGTGCTGTTATTTACGCTCAACTGAAATTAAGACTTAAAAACTTGATGTTGTACTGCATCACAAATAAATACACTTCTTTTCTCAGAGATGGGACGAGGAAACTTTTGGTCTATCGGTCTTCATAAATCCATAAACTATGCCATCAGCTGCTTACAGTATCGACAATCTACAGGAACTCCGTTCTTGAAATAAAGGGAGATTTCAAAAACCTCTGGCCCGCGGTTACCATGCTCATTGGTCCGGGATGGTGAGACTCTTTGTTCAGCCTGATCTAGAGTGTGTGAGCACTGCTATACGTTTTTTTTTTTTTTTTCACTGCGCAAGTCCTCGGAGACCGACGCGGCGGGAGCGCTGCGCTAGATGAGCTCCACGTAATTGGCCGGGAACATGCCGAAGTGGCCGTCTGGGCCGTATCCTCGCCACCAGCCCTCGTCGATCATCTCGATTCCGGAGATGATGTCGTCTGGATCGAAGGAGATCTCCGTGTCGTCGGCTGAAAACAAAGAGCAGAGGGGTCAGTAGTAGGCCCTTTGCCTGAATCTCCTGCTCATACCGGAAAAAAACTGCTTTAATGCTGGGCACTTGATCAAGACAAAACATATTGAACGAAAAAAAAAAAACAAAAAAAAAAAAAACTGCATGACTCTGCAAGAACGCTCAAACATGTTTTTCCTCATCAACTATTGTCTCCGTCTCTCAGACACCTAGAGCGTTCATCTGAAAGAAGAAGTGGTGCAACAGAGCGGTCACCCAATCTTTGAGAAATTGTGCCCTTCACTTCTCGGAAACATGTTTAAATACAAAATAGCTTATTGTGTTGGCCATAAAAGCTACAAGTTAAAAATAGTTACAGCAGTGTCGATTAAACTAAAAGCATTCAGGCGGGTTTCAGCTCTCAGCAGTCTGCCACACTAAGTCTTAAGATGAGACAGCAGTAAATAATGCACCTTTAAAACCACGCACACACACCAAAAAAAAAATATATATATATATATAAATCTGCCACGCTCTACTTAGAGTTTACAGTCATTTTAATGCAACAGCAGTAAAGGTGCAGTAATGACCAGAGTTTTTGTTCTGGCCGAGTTTGACATACAGTTGAGTAACAGAGCGCTGTCCCTCCTGCACACTGCTGGTCATCTGGCTGAAAAAAGGCAAGTACATTTTTTCCTGCTTTAACCTATTAAAACTTGAGAACTTTGGTCCGAACACAGGCTTTTAGCCATCTTAAAAAGTGAGTTCCCCTTCAAACATGAATGTTTGATCAGGTGTAGACCTAAATTACAGATTTGTCAGGAGAAAGAAAAAAACATGTTTGAAGGAAAATGGATACATTTTAGGTATCAAAAAGGATATATTTAGACAAAAGTTCTTCAGCAGTTTGGAAATATTTCCAGTCATTTAAAAAAAAAAAGGTGGGGAAATATAAGGAGAGACACTCATCGTTGTTAAAACTAAAGTTGGCCAACATTCAGCAGCACGTCTGTTCATAGAGGCAATTACAGGCTCTACCGGGATAAATAGTCTGGCACATTAAACAAGAAATTTCAGGGTTTTCAGAACAGCAAAAAAAAAAAAAGTTATCTGCACAACGAGCACTTGAAACCCAGTCTAAAATTTAGTTTTTATATAGTCTTTTTTAATAAAAATACAGGTTAACATTTTACTGTTATCAAAATCAGTTCAGCAGCAAAGAGAACACCTGCTGCTTTGCTGCTTTAAAACAAAAGCAATTAGATCATGCTCTACGCGTTGATTAAATCTCATTAAAAACTAAACCCTGGAGACGGCTCCCAGGGTAAAAAAAAAAAAGGCCGTAGAGCTGCAGCATCCCAAAGAGCAACCACCTGACGGGGCAAAACAACGTCGGTCACTAAATGAAATATCAGGAGGGAAACGGGATCTGGCTCAGGAATGACGATGACAGGGATCCCTCTGTGAGGGTGTAGCAGGTTAAGTCCACCGCTTTAAACCAGGGGAGCCGGGTTTAACCCCGGTTATGTCATAAAGGGTGTCCAATGTAAAAAAAACTTGCTGTTGCAACGTCTGAATTAGGAAGCAGCTGGAAGGACTCACACTCGACTATGGCAGGGCAGTAAAGTGCTGGGGAAACTGACGCCTCTGATGCACATTTATTTTCTAAAATCTGGCAGCATTCAAGCAGACGTCATGTCCTTTGGTTCACGCCGGCTCTCTCACTGATTGCAAATATGGACTTAGACTTAAAACACAAATATTACGGCTTTGTTTGCAAAGTTCTTGGTTTTACATGTGCAGCACTGTTGCAGCTGCGGCCGTTTTAAAGTGCTCTATAAATAATAAAAGTAGTAGCAGTTATCAGTCAGGCTATTCAGCCACACATTTTACATTGAGCAGTGCTACTAAAACGGTTCTCAATCACATTTTAAAACAATCACAGCCTGTAATGATGAGCGCAGGGAAAGACCAGCCAGAGTAGCAATCCCGATTCTATCTGGATGCTTGCAAAGGTAAACATTTGCATTTATTGCTACAATAATTTTAGTTCCTCCTATACACAGTAAATGGTACCATATTTCCCTGTTAATAAGAGTATGTGCATGTCGGCGGCAAGATTTGTCATCAGCTCTGGTTTCTATCATCAAGCCGAGCAAAGTCGCTTTGTAAAACTCTGCTTTGCTCTTGATCGACTGCATTTTACTTGTCTATTGATCCTCTTCTGTGGCTCATCTCACAACAACCCAAAGGTTATTCCATATATAACAAAGTTTGTGCTTGGAAGACACGTCTCAATAATACACTTGGATAATATTAATTTCAAAAGGTGTTGCCGCACCCCTCCCAGCAGGATTCAAAGCTAGATTTTTTTTCTATCCAAAAGGATGTGATAACTTTTTTTCTTCATCTTTATTTCCAAGCTAAGAAAAGCGACTTGATCTAATTATAGCGTCCTGGCTGCTGTATATCGTTGCTCATTTCTCACACTTTGCAGTAGGTTCCAAAAATATCAATACTCTTAGTTACAGTTTTGTAGTTTACAGGAAGTATAAAAAAAAATAGCAATTTAATGAATGTTACACAACTAATAAGCTGCTTTTTCCCTAAGCTACTGATTACTAGCAAAACATTAAAATAAAAGCAGCAGAGTGTGATTCAGACGTGACACAAACAGCGTCAGGAAGTCAGTGGAAACAGTGATCTGGGGAGAGGGCCTGATGTTAGCTTCAAAGCAGCTAAAATATTATGCAAAGCTCTCATCTAGAGGAGCCGGAGAAATTTCACTGTTACGTCTCCCCCTACTGGTTGATGCACACCGGCTTTTTTATTTCAGGAAATATTCAGTGGTTCATTTCTGGTGACAGAAACAGATCATAGCCAGGTTTAGGTTTAGACTTAAGTAATGAGAATAAAGGGCCGATCAGAGTAACAATGCGTCATGTAAACACTCTAACCTGAATACTGTGATCTAAATTAAACTGTACTCTGAATGAGACGGGAGCTTTTTGCCCATCGTTAACCCATACAGCGTCCATCTAAACACGATCAGGTCATTCGGATTGGGGCAAACCGCCCTGATGTGTGCCAGATGTGAGACAGGAAGACCAACATCAGGCGTTGCTGAGCCTGTTGCTTTATTAGCGAGGTCAGTGACGGCTCGATCATTCTTACGACCTGAATGCTCAGAAGACAGATCGAACACATTTGCGAGTTGGTTTGTATAAGACCGTTCAATAAAGTCTTAAATTTAGTTTTTAATTCTGATTTTTCTTTGGCACAGACGCAAGTACAACTTTTGAGGTTTTCAAACAAATATGAGGACTCTGCTAATGTCACAGTGCTTGTATTCTGAATAAAGTCTTCATCATGTAAATGTACATCATGATTGGATCACTTGATCTTGTGCTCATATAAACTATGCATTCAGATTATTTTGTCCTTTTTCCATCGCATTTCAATCCGATAAAGGAAGTTTGCGCCTGTAAACAAAGCTAGTGATGATGTGGAGACTAAAGGAGCGCCATTAAACACTCTTATTAAGATTAGACAGTATGAACTCCACATTTGGCAAACTACAGGCAGTACGTCTATAGCTGTGAAGTCTACAGGCTGATCACAGAGCATATAGCCCCACTAACCAGCTAATATCAGTCTGATTTGCTTCCATACCTCTAAAAAGCAGAAGAGCAAAAAGATCCAATATTCTGTGCAATTAGCATGTTTACTCAAAAAACTACGCCCACATTTAGGTTTTATACTTTTCCCTCAAGTCTGTTTTAAATTCCATATGGCAATAATTTCATTCTATAGATATTATACCAGTAATAATATTATATTATTTTAGTAGCAGGAGGAACACATGTTAAAAAAAACAACATCTGAATCACGTAAGAAGTTTTATTTCTACGTTTCTGTGTATGGTAAATATTTTAAGCTGTAGCACTTCTACGAGTCCATGGCCAGGATGAACAGATTTTATTGTTGTTGTGAAAGTGGCACAGGTAAAGTTAGTTTATTTATTTATTGTTTCTAATCCTCAGGCACAGTCACTGATCACCTGGTACAGACATGATCCATCTTTTTATCTTCCATTGTGGCAACTCACCCGCCTGGTAGTCGTATAACGCTCTTGCACAGATGCCTCTGTCTGTCGTTTCCTCTACAGTCATTTCATAGGAGTTACTCTCCTCCACCTGCAAGAAAAATGACATTAACTCGTGTAGGAGATTCAGGTATGTTGTAGGTGAAAAGAGAAAACACCACCGACCTGGGCTGTCTCCTCATACGGTGTTTCTTCAACGCTCGGGTTAGCAGCTGGTGCCCTCTCTGAAATAATAAGGTACTGTATGACTGTGTGATTAGGGCCGGTCATCTGCCAGCAGGGGGCAGCACAAACAACCAAAGGTAGAGGGGGGGGGGGGGGGGGAAAACTGATGTATGGAGGCCTTAAGATGATGGCAAATGAAAACAAACCCCACCTTTACTTTGTTCCTGGGGAGGAGTCTCCTGCTCATCATTCTCAAACGTGGACTGCTCATCCGGTTCATTCAAATCTGGTTCTTTAGCACCCAAAACACAAGCACAGACATGCATGTACACAGTGGAGCACAGGCACAAGTCCACACAGGCTCACCACCACCAGGCCAACTCAGATGAGCGCTCTTAATGGTTTTGTTTGGGGGGGGGAAAGAGGACTTCAGGGTGAGCTGAGTGCAAGCATGGCAAAGAATGAAAATATTAGGTGAAATATGGGGAAGAAGACACACAAAACACTGATCTTAATGTTAACGTTGAGTCTGTCACACATCACACCAGACATTTACCATTTGACTTTAACGCAGTCTTATTTTTAACTGTCCCTGGTCATCAAATAGATTTTTATTATTTAAAATATGTCTACTCTTAGATCGAGGACTTTAACAGCAGCTCTGCTGAAGTTTTAAAGCAACATGATCTATTTTTCAAGCAGCATGTTGACTGTTTAAATGTTTTCTAACATTACTAATGAAAATCTGAAAGGTGTGGTGTCCCGCTGTTTTCAGCGCCTGGCCTGAGCCGATACTTTATAGCAGGGGCTCCCTAAGGGGGGTTCGGGACCACCCAGGTGGTTGCAAGATGATTTGATGCTTATGCGCTAAAAAGACTTTTGTATTTCTTTATTTGTGAAACCAGTACAAAAGTGTAACTTCACAAGATGCTCAACATTCCTCATTTTAACGCAAGAGGAATGCTGCACTATTTTTCTAAGACTTCTTATAAAAATACTACTTTATTCAAAAGTTTATATGTGTACTTTCAAAATATTATCACTTTGTTATAATTTCCCCCCCCAAAAAAGAAAAGAAAAAATCCAACTCGCCAAAAGGTGGTTGCCAGTCTGTGGCACTGATATATTAAGATGAAAACACATTTGTTTAGGATTACCTTTGACTGTTCTAGTTAAATTGTTTTACTGAAACATCATTAGTTCAACTATTTTTAATATTTGCTTTTAGTTTCCATTTCCCCATGTTTTAATGTTTCTACATTTTATTCCAACAGTTTTTATTTTCCTATATTTTAATCATGTAAAGCACTTTACATTGTCTTTGTACTGAAATGTGCTATAAAAAATAAACTTGACTAAGCTTATATTGGGGGCCGCAGGCTGAAAAGTTTAGGAACTTCTGCTTTATAGAATCAGATTTCAATGTGAACCAGCTGTAAGCTGTAAGTCTACCAGTTTTGGACATCTAGAGGGAACATTTTTCCCTTTCTTTGCTAATAGCTTAACCTCTGGATGGAGAGCAGCCTTCGCACAGAGTCTTGGTTGGATTTTGGTCTGGGCTCTTTAAGCTATTCCACTACGCTTTGATCTAAACCATTCCTTTATAGATCTGGCCGTATGGCTCTCCACTTCAAACTCTAGTCTTTTGCAACCTATAAAACGCTTTTCTTCCAGGAACGCTCCGGATTTTGCTCCATCCCCATGAACGCTGACCTTTTGTCCAGATCCCCGGTGAAAAAAAATCCCCACAGCATCATGCCGTCTCCACCATGTTTCACAGTGAATGGCTTTTCAGAATAAAGCCCAGAGCTGGTTGTCTGATCCCAGAACCTTCTACATGGCTTGGTGCAAACTACAATTAGTTGTTTTTATTCACCTCCATTCCAGAAAGGCCAGATTAGTGGCACAGATTTTCTCTCATTTACATACTTTACATACTCATTTATTTACATACTCTCCCCCACATGAGTAGTTGATCTCTGTAGCTCCTCCAGGAAAGTTACCACGTTAACTCTGGAGCACTGCAAAAACGGATCTAAAAATAAGTAAAATTTTCTTAAAATTAGTGTGCTTGATTTGAGCAGGTAAATAAGATGATCTGCCAATGGAATGAGTATTTTGACCCCTAAAATAAGATAATTAGACATCCTGCACTTGAAATAAGATGATGGAGATGAATTGTTCCTATTTTAAGTGCAAAACTCTTATTCCATTGGCAGATAATCTTATTTACCTGCTCAAATCAAGGACAGATACACCAATTTTAAGAAAATTTTACTTATTTTTAGTTCAGTTTTTGCAGTAAGGAGCTGCTTTTCTGATTAACGCTCTTCTTAACTTGCCTGTTCGTTTAGGTGGACGGCCATGACAGAGAGTGTGCGACTGCCCTGGGTGTCATTTGGAAATATTTTACTCAAATCGATCATAAGTAGAGGTTGCAGTTCCTGAAACCAACATCTGAGGCTTTATTTAACTTGGTTTGTTTTGCAACCATCAGTTTCAGTATGATAACACTGTGGGTGTGGGTGTGTGTGTGTGTGAAGCACAGACCTGTGGCACGGACAACAGAGGCGGCTCCTGCTGGCACAGGAGAAGGAGAAGCTTGGCGAGGAGGTGAGCTGGCTCGCTCAGATTCGTACGCTTGCTTAGACAGAAAAGGGCTTTGAAGTCGCCCTGAACAGATGAAACAAAGACCCCCGAAACATGCCCACAAATCGATGAGAGAGAAAACAAGGAGGAGACAGACTCAGCAGAAGAAAAGACACCGTTACGGAGCATGATCATGAGGCAACTAGACGGTCTGATGAAAAGCTCTGAGCATGAGAAAAGACGGCACTGGGAGATGGGGATTACAGTCACACCCCACCGCTCCCTCACAAGCAAGCTAAGGAGGTTTTACATTGATGCAAGATGGGCTGCGGCAATTCAAGCAAGCGGCGATGGGCTTATGCTGAAGCAATACCTGGCTGAGGGTTATCAGGGGCAGCAGAGGGCACATCGGAGTCACTGGGAGTTAGTCCTCGCTCCCTCTGCTTGAACATCTCCCTGGGGTTCACAGCACGCTGCGAGATGAGGGAAGCTGCGTCCTATGAAAAGGCGACAAACAACTTCAAATAATGATTCATTGCTGGGTAAAGTTAAAGAAAAGGCTATTGTATAAATATATACTGCAGACCGCAGCTGGGAAAGGAGCCCCTCTGAGCTTTAAAGCCATCAAGCTTTTGAAGAGAGCAACAGAAAGGAGAAAAGGTGCATAAGGTGAAAGGTTTTTTTTTTTTTTGGGAAGGAGCACTCACATTGGCTTTCTCCACAGAGTCCCCTCTCCTGACTGCTTTCGCTCCGGCTGCATCCTGCTGTTGCTCCTCCTGATAATGTTGA
The DNA here is from genome assembly GCF_011125445.2 of Fundulus heteroclitus. Lineage (NCBI taxonomy): Eukaryota > Metazoa > Chordata > Actinopteri > Cyprinodontiformes > Fundulidae > Fundulus > Fundulus heteroclitus. The sequence goes on from NC_046372.1 coordinate 33,236,216, forward strand.
TATTCAGTTTGGGACGACTTGTGCACTACACAGCTCTGGGTCATTTCGCCCCTTCACCAAATCATACCACCACGCTGTACCCAGCGCTAGCTTTGGTACCCATAAACACGCCATTTAGCATCCATGTGCTTAAAATGTAAATGTATCAGTATTTCTCTTTGTAGAAATAAGTTTAAAAAAACAACAACAAAAAAACATCTAATTTGGAGATGCACCAGTCAGAAAACTGGATAACTGAACTTTAGGTCGTGACAGATGTAGCAGCTTTGAGACGCACAGAACATTAAGGAATTAGATTACCTGCATCTTTGAATCAAAGTATTTACTGGAATTTTATAAAGTGAAAAAAAGCTTTGATGCATTTAATGAATAGGAAATAAAATTCTGATTTTTCAGTGTTTGACCTGTAGATCAAAAATCAGACTTGGTCAAGTGAATGTTGGCTGGTTCTAATTTCTCATAAAATATCAAATAAAGGCCAAACCAGTTAGCTTAGTTTAATTCAGATTTATTACACGCGTCAAATCAAAAAAGAGCAACTTCCTGCTGGCATTTATTATTTATTGCAGCAAGCACATGTTTTAAGGTAGACCAAAAGTAGAATATAGTAAAATGTTCTGAACCATTTATTGTCAAAGCGTGTGCAAAACTGGCTCATCCGAACTGCAGAGTAGTTAAAAACATCCCACAGTAGATTGCACAAAATGTTTACACGTTAAAAACTCGGATAAAAAAAACCAAACAAGCAAAACTATGACGGTATGAAATGGCAAAGCGGTGAAATGATCTGCACTCGTGCATCCCAAAATCATTATCTGGTTAGTAAAACGCAGATAAATCAGCGTCTGTTGCTCACGTCTCAGTCAGCTGATGGAAGAACTGAAACTGATTTAGTCAAAGCGGCATTTGGTCAGTAGTCAGAGTGAGACACTCACCCAGCGCTGCTTTTCCTGCTCTTTGCTGTCAGCTTCCAGCTTCTGCTGATATTTCCTGACAAGGAGGAGGAGCCAGTTAATGGATGCTGTTATGAAGCAGTAGAATTAGGCAGCACACGAGCTACCTACTTTTGTTGATCGATTTCAGAAGCTCTTTCCTTATCCCTTTTCTCCCTCAGCATCGCCTCCTTGGTCTCTCTGTCTTTCCTCTCCCTTTCCAGCTTCTGACGCTCCTCCTCAGCCTTGCGACGCTCCTCCTGGCGACGTTTCTCTTCTTCTTTCTAAAAAAAAAAAAACAACAACAACAACAACAACAGACCAGCAACATCAGAATCTGATTGAAATTCCTTGTCAGCAAAAAGACACCTTCCCTTGTTTTTTTTAATATGATATGAAACCTGCAGCAGTTTTAACACAGTTAATGATATTTATCACTTCCCTTTACACACAGATTTATACTGGCACAATGGTTTTCCTAAAATATGCTTGCGTTGTGGCAATCAAGCAGACCTGGTACGCAATAACAACAAAATGCTGACAACCCAGGGTCCAGACCAGTTTACTACTACTACAACATTTTAATTCAGAGCTCCTTTCAAGAAACAAGGTCACCGTACAAAAAGAGAAATAAAACAATCAATTAAGACAGAAAAACAAGCAATATCAAAACAAGCAACCAAACTAGACAATGAAATAAAAAAAAATACAAAACAACGAGATATGGATGTTAAGTTAAATAGGAAATTCGTTAGAGGTGCCTCTTAAGTCTAGCTTTATAAACAGAGAATGGTTGAGAGGTGCAAAGATCATGAGGAAGGGACTCCCAGATGGGGAGCAAAGCGGCTGAAGGATTGAGGGATTGCTGCAAAGCCTTGGGCGATGCAGACGCCTGTCCACTGTGGCTCTACGCTTTTACAGGAAGAGTGAATGCTGCTTGGAGAGACTCGATGCAATCTGCTGGGTTTCCTTAGACAAGAAACTTTATGACCAATCTGTCTGGATGATATGATTGAATCTGACTATGTAAACTGCCTTGAGATGACGCGTGTTGTGAAATGGCGCTATATAAATAACATTTTATTGAATTTCTTCTGTGGAGGAAATGTAGTTCAGATAAACCAACCGTCTCTGCGGGGAAAGGGTTTTACGACGACTCGTGTACCTCAGCCTGTGCCCAGAAGTTGTCTTTATTGGTCTTCCTGATTTCTGACATGGCGTTGGTTTTCTGGTACACTGAACCCTGTGGAAAGACGAGAGCATATACTGTGGCTGTGTCAGCAGGAATAAAGACAGAAAATATACAGTGATATAAAAGTTACCAGTTAAACCAGAGAAGGGCCCTAGCTTTATTAGTTTCCTTGATTTATTTTATGTGCTAAAAATAACTGATATTACTAATGACTAAACAGATAAGCTTATATTCTTATTTCAACATTTATAACAGCACTTATAAAAACAGACTAAACTTAGGTGTATAAACAGTGTATTCAACATGTTTGACAAACTTTTTTGTATTGCCGACTGTGTGCAGTGATAAAGATCTCCAAGTGTTAAAGAGCCGAGTAAAGATCTTTTTAGGGCTGCACGATATACATCGACATTAACATCGACACCCGCTAAGGTTAGTCGCTTAACATATTCGTATCGGTCCGATATTAATATCCAATACTGATCTCTGCCCAAAATTGTTTCTATGAGTGCATCCCCAGATCTTTTGACAACTTATTGTGTTAAAGACAGAGCGTACCACGGGCCCCTGGGGACCGCTGTCCTGGAAACGGTTGGAGGCTTCTTTGTGGAAGCTGTAATTGGCTCCTGAAGCTTTGGCCACCTTCTGCATGATCGCCTCAGGCTCCACGTCCTCATCGGCTCTGGCATTAATGGTGACGTGGGCCCCCTGAAACGGCAGAGGACACAAACCTTTCAGTACGCAGACACATTTCTGACTTAGATTTGAAATGTACCAGGAAGTAAAGATGTTGCTACTAGCGGCGATCTGTCAGTCAGCCACCATGCAAATAAAAAAAAAAGTACAATTTGAATTTACAGCGGTGATAAAACATTCAAAAGAATTTAGACAAGATTAAATGCAAAACACCAGATCCAACAGCGGGATTATTTACAATGAGGTGATGAACAATGATCCTGACCACCAAAGTACTCATTAACAGCACTTTTGTCACAGCCTGATGTAAAAGTACTCATACCTACTGATTTTATTTTTCAGATTGTTGTCACAAACAACCACAAACGTGAATGTGCCTTATTGGGATTTTAGGTGAAATAGCAACAGAATATTGGTACATAATTATGAAGTAGAAGGGGGAAAAAAAGACAGTTTACAATCTTAATCTCCTTAATCTACAAGCCTGATAAATCCTTCTGAAATCGCCGACTTTGTAAATAATTTATTTACTCACAAAGGGACTCTAACACAACAAATCCATGATGGTGGCAGCATGATGCTGTGGGAACGCTTTTGTCAGCAGAAACGGGGAAATGTAACGGTGAATGGGATAATTAGTGGAGCTACATGCAGGTCGACTGTAGTAGAAAAGACTTGAGCTTCACAAGGAAATTCACATTAGCTGCATTAGAAGCAGCAATTTAATCCAGTAGCTGTGTTGTCCTGTAGTTTTCTATATCGGTACCAAGGTCTGTTCCATATCATTGCTGCTGGTTTTGTTACTTTCTGTGTCGTTTTTTCGCTTTGCAGGTGTCCATGATTGTCTTTCGCCGGTTTCCCCGACGGCGGCTGTAGGAGGATTGTTTTGCAGCACCTGGTTGTCGGGTTTTGTTTTTTTTGTCTACAGGTTCCCTGTCCTTTCTCTCCCTGCCCTCATTTTTCCTCTTCCCCTTTGTCATGTTTGGCAGCAGTTTGTACATATTACCTTAACAGCAGTAAAAATATATATATATCAAGGGAGGATTTATAGCAATAAAGCCTCCCTTGCTAAAGCAAATATGTTTGGCATCACTACAGCAGCCAGAGCACCATTCTGCTCGCCATAAACCTTGACATGACAAGGGCAAAAGGGGAAAAAAGCAATCATCAAATTTTCTATCTCTGACATCGCACTGTGTCGTCATACGTATCCCCTGGAAACACTTTTACGATTACATTTACTAATGTGACCAAGCCAGTCCTTAAAAGACGACAATGCATTCGACAAGAGCCCCAAGTACTCCCCAAAATAATAAAATAAAAAATTCTTTTAAAAATCCCAAAGCAATTTATTGCAGAATTTGGTTTGACCATACTCCAGGAACTGAACCACCGTCAGGAATGGGACAACTATGGCATTTAAAATTTTAATTTACTGATGTTTTCAACATAAAAACAGGCATTTTTAACTGAACTTAACAAATCCTAAAAAGAGACTATACTGTACTTTGAAAATAAAACCAACATGTGCTTTGTGGAATAAAAGCCTTCGAAATGTCACATCAGATTCACAGATGGGATAAACAGTAGCTCTGGAACGTAACCAGTGATGGAAATGGGTTTAATGAATCCTTTCAAAATAAAGCTTACCGAATTTCAGAGCAAAAGCCACAATGCATCATTGGTGCCATTTGCATTTTAAGATCATCATATAATATAACAGGATTTTAGCATAGTTCTTACACTTTGGGTCCAATCTTAGCATAATGCAATTAGTGACAGAATGTATTTATAAAAGTCTGCATGACAGGAATACCCATTTGGTGATGCTGATGGACCTGACACAGAGAAACACACAAACTGGGTGTTAGTTTAAGCTCTTCAAGGTTTTACCCTCAAACCTGATGCAAGCTGAGCCCAACTCCACCACAGAACATTTACTTCTGGTCCAAGAAAAACACACCCAGCCCAAGGCCCCGTCAACATTTCTACAGGATCACTTCTAGTTTTCCTTACAATTCACAGAGTATGCACTACTTTGTGTTGGTGCATTATATAATATATAGTAAGTTTTATGGTTTTACTGCAGAAAAGTTCAAGGGGTTTGAATTCTTTCCCAAAGCGCTGAACTGTACCATATTCTTTTCAGACACTACAACCTCCAGCAGCAGAAGTACATGTTAAACAAAGCAAGTAGCAGTGCTGGTTTTACCATTAGAACCAGCAGCAGTGATGAACAGAAGGACAACGTTCAGTCGGGTCAATATTTCAACCTTGAGGAGAATTATTCTGGAACCTGGACCCAGTTTGATGAGTGATCATGAAAAAAGAATCACTCTAGCACCTTTGGTCATAACTTTGTTTATAAACCTTAACATAGTCAACGACTAATATTTGAATTTAAAGCTGAGTAAAAAAATTAGGCCATAAAATAAATTTGTAAATAATTCAGATCAAGTACACACAGCTAAGAAATAAGTGATTAGTGACAGCTCTAAATACCCAAATGTTGCAAAACACAAAGGTTTCATTAAACTGTCAAGACAAAAGGTTGCACAAATCTGGTGCCGATAATCTCCTCAGCAACTGTGCCACCAGGAAATGATCCGGCATAACACCAGTGCCATGACTGCGGCAGATATCCCCGAGCTACTAAACGTGACCAGAGAATGTGTTTCAAGATCCGCAGATAGCCGACATCCCTTTGTTCTAGGTCAGATAAACTAGAAAGCACAAGCTGGGTCTGATAGTGTGGCCTGAGCAGACAGAATTAGACTGAGAGAAACCGGCTCTCTCTGCCTGATGGTGAGCCTCAGCGGGGACATTACAAAAGCCTCAACACTGACTCAACATGTCTATTAATGACACTTCTATTGACAAACAAATACACTAAACTTAAATGCTCTTTGATATTCTGACCAACTGTATGTTCTAGGTTACAACTTTTGTCGACCAAGTACGTAATTAACCCGACCAGCATGCTGGGTTTGGATCATAACGGAAACTATGAGCCACGACATCATTAAGCCAATTTGTCAAGTTCTACATTCTTTTTTTTAACATTTCTGTTTTTTTTTTTTTTAAGTGTAAAAACAGAGTTACTATGTGCAACTACAACATAGTAATTATACTAACCAGGCTTTTCCTGGCGACGCTGGTTTACACTTTTCTTTGAGGTCTGACCTGCTGAATCTTATCAAATTCCAGGAGTTTTTTCCCCCCCTAACAACTATAAACACACAAAGGAGCAAAAATGTGCAGCAGGGTCTTTGATACAGTTAGTAATTATTAAGCCAACAGTTTCCCTGTTCACAAGATGGTTGATATTATTTAAACTGAAAACACAAAGTCCATCCTGTAGGTTAATGTGGGAGTTTTGCTCATCCTTGATTAAAGCCTGTCGGCAGAGTCCGATCTCTGGATGACTTCTTTGTGCATCTTTTTTAACTAGTGTAATAAGGAACAATTACGATGTTCATCAGGCAGACAATAGAAGAAGAGACACAGTCTAAAACTACAACTATACCATTCTCTTTTTCCAAACACAGGTAATATCTGAGTCACATTTCAGACTTTTCCAGTCAGCATAAAAGCTCTGAAAGCTGGAAGCAGCTGCCTGTGAATATGACAGTTCAGGGCCGAAGCCTTAGCCCTGACACAATGACTTCATCTGGGAAGACTCCTGGACATTTAGCAAGAGCAAAAAAGCCAAAACAGTAAAGCTAGACACATAAAAACGTGTTTTTATTTCCGCACAGCAAGCCGGGCTGCTGTATGAATCACGTTTCAGTGGAAAACTAATAGCAGAGACATCACAATGCACATTTCAAGTAGCCTCCAACATCCACCGTTACCTTAAGGAAATTGCCGATGGCGCTGACGTGGTTCGCACATAACCCCTTCCTCGCGTCTTTTACACCTTCTCCGGTCTGAAACACAAACCAGTTATTGACAAGGTTAACCGGGCGTGACGCCGCGGAGGACGGACGGACGGACGCAGGAACGCAGCACTGACCCAGTTGATGAGAACATATTTAGGCAGACCAGAGTTGGGATCCTGGACCCGGCAGAAAGCGTACATCACTTTTCCGCTGTTGAGCTCCTCGACCAGCTCCTCCAGTCCGCCATCTGACACACAAACATCGTGGAGGAATTCAACAACTTCTGTGGTTTGTTGTGTAACTGTGGCCATATTTCCCCCCCCCCCCTCTCCTCTGCCAAATGTTGGGCTTCAGAAAGCAAAGCCTAGCAGTTCTTTTGTGCTCATGCTCTGCAACAATATGCTGACAGTGACGCCCCTACACACATTTGACAATATCATGATAACAACTTAGTTGTTTACCTCCTTTTTCTGCCAGGCGGATGTCGTTGCTGTTACCCTCGTAGGTGAACAAGGCCCTGCGGAAAACACCAGGTTAAAGCAGCCGTAGAGACACAATAACTTTCCTCACTCAACAATGTTTCCTAAACCTATTTTAAGCACGACACTTAAGTCCTCTTCACACATATTTTACAAGGGAAGTAGAGTTGTGTAAATACCGCAGCAGTTTTAATCCCCTTTTGAAATCGCTGTTAGTAATCTTCGCCAGCTGCTGGGTTTGTCCGTATTAAGCTTTTATTTGCTTCTAAAACACTATTGCATGCTAAGATTGGTGGATCAAAACTGATTTATGTCAATCTAAAATATATTTTTGTTATACGTTCAATATTTTTATTTGCCTTTTTTCTACCAAAGAGAGAAAATCCACCTCGACCAGGAGAGATTTCATAAGGAAAATAAAAGATGGGCAGTAAATACGTATTGTCCCTATGACAACAAGCACCTTTTTAATGTAAAAATTCTTAATTTCTTCAGATGTTTCACGCGCTGCAGCTTGATCTGAAACAAAGGCAAGACGCAGCGACAGCCCACGACCAAGAAGCTGTCAGGTTTTAACTAGAAGTGTGTCGACATAAGAGAACGGGTCGGCTCTGATTGGTTGACAAATACTAAAATAGCAGGTTATTAAAACAAAAATGTCTATAAAAACAATCCAACTAAAGCTCCAGAGTGTTATATGTGCATCAATGAACAATAAAATAAAAACAAAGTCAGAAAAAGATAACTAAACCGGAGGACGTGGGCAGAATTTTGTAATTAATTTCCTCTTGGATTTCAAACTATCAGAGAGGATGGAGCACCTTAGGGATGAAAATAGTCAAGCCTGCTCTAAAATAACAGAGAGAGATGGTATCAGCCAGGGGAAGCCTGATCAGTGCCATTTTAGAGTTAACTGAAGAGAAAAGGCTGAAAATGGACTTGCTTCCTATTTGTAAAGGGCAAGCCACTCTTAGAAACCAGCTCTCTGTGAAATTAGCCAAAGCAAAACTCAGATCTTTGTTCTCCTTTTACTTTAGCTGAACTCAGCAACGTCTGGGGGAGACAAGTTCCCCAAGGGCAGAAAATGACTACAGGCAAACATTCAGACCATCTAATTAATTAAAAATATTTTTTTAAAGGCACCTGTCAAGCCACTCGAGGGCACAGAACAACAAAAAGACAGAAACAAACCCAGCAGAAATAGAGTGAGTCCCCGGAGCGATCTCTCCTTTAAATTAACGACGGGATTCAGGGCACAGTTAAACACTGCAGCCGCCATCAACAGGTTTCTGCCTAGAGGCTGGGACAAGGGTTGCTATCTGAAAGAGGAAGTCTCTGAAATAGAGTCTAACTCATGTTTAACCTCTATGTCGCCAGGAAGTGGCTGAAATAGCTGGGAGCTCCCACCTCGTTTCTACTTCACGAGACTATTTAAAAAAAGAACAACACTACGCTATGAATGCACCTGAAATAACAGCCTTTATAACAGCAATTATCTAATTAGCTAATTAACAGCTATTTTGGGGGTTAGCTCACTCCGAACCCCAGAAATTCACTGGTCGCGGGTGATTAGCGCAGACTCCCGCGAGAACAGGTCCTGACTCGTTATGAAGGTTATTATCATCATTTTCAGCAGGTGAACGCTAATTGGTTTTTAGGTCGCCGTGTAAAAGTTAGTTTCCGATATAAGGCAACTTATTGGACGGCTGACCCGAACGCTAGCAAACAGCGTGAGCTAACCGGCCCTGCTGTTGCCGTGCTAGCGCCGCTTTGGAAAGATGGTGCCTCTTACCAGTTCGTGTCGGATTTTTCATCCACAACTTCTTTATAGGCGGCTGTTAACGCGGGCCCGTTTTTGCTGAGGTTCACAGCCATCGTTCTTGCCGAGTGCAGCTAGCCAGCTTGCTGCGCCCTTCCTACTGGGGGAGTGGCGACGGATCGATGCTGACTTTCAGCTGCGGGAAGCTCCGCTCGCCCAGGGTGCCCTCCGTGTGAATCACCGCGGTCACCCGGACGGCGGGGCTCTTCGGCACGCTCACGCTCGGCAATGCAAGATTGCGTTGCTTTGCTCTAATTGTTTCGAGAAGCTCCAATTTGTTTCTCAAAGGAGTTTGTTTGTAAACGAATTTTATCATCTAGAACGGTTTACAGGCCCGCACCGTAAAACCTCGCATGGGAGTGTACTTATCAAACGTACCCCAGAGCGAGTCGTTTAAAGGTAAGCAGCAGCTCTCTACATACATGCACCCCCTGTGCATTGGCGTCTTAAAGGCAAACCCTGACTTATAAAAACGACTTCTTAAGGCAATTCATAAATAAAAGGTTCATACAGGACCTACATTGTGTGTGTGTGTGTGTGTGTGTGTGTGTGTGTGTGTGTGTGTATATATATATATATATATATATATATATATATATATATATATATATATATATATATATATATATATATATATATATATATATATATAAATAAATAAGATAAGCTTTATTGATCTCACAGTGGAGAAATTCACTTGTCCCATCGGCTCAATAGTCAAAAGTCAGAAGAAGGTGTCAAAGTAGGTAAGTAGAATCAGTTAGATACAGTTATACAATTCTGTACACTATGTATAAATATGTTATTGCACATATGTTATTATACAGTTTATACAGGACTATTGCACAGGCTTATTGCACAGTTTATACAGGATTATTGCACAGGCTTAATGCACGGATTATAGCACCTTGTTTATATATATATATATATATACACACTATTTTTTCCAACTTGAAACCTCAATGGATTTTGATAAACCAACACAAAATAACTTCACACATCAAAATCTTGTTTTGTATTCAGCCCCCTGACTCAGGAATTAAATGGTAAAAAATACATTTGCTTTAATTAGTGTGTCTCTACCAATATTGTACCTTTTAAGAGTTTCACATTTTTCCTCGTTTAGTAGCTCGAGTTCTGTCAGACTGGCTGGTTGTTTCCAGGTCTTGCCATAGATGCTCAGCTGGATTTTAATGTGGGCTTTTATTAGGCCGTTCTAAAATATGCTTTGACACAACCAGGGGTTAGCAACCTATAGCTACTATTGAAATACATTTTATTTTTCAATAATATATATATTTTTTGGTCCTCTGCAAAACCTAGACACTGGGGGAAAAAGGCGTCATATAAATACCTCCAATAAAAACGAGTTTCATGTCCAAGTTTGACTACAATTTAATTTCTTTTGTTGGGTAGTCAAGCAAACTTTTCCAATTAACAAAGACATGCTCTCAGATCAACTGTTTGAGTTGTTTCAGTTCAGGGTTAGCAAAAGGTCTTGGGAACCTCTGTCGAGAGCCCCAAGCACTACAGGTTGCAGTTTTCAACGTAAACAATTCAAATTTTAAACCTGGCTGCAGGGTTTATAGCGCCGTCGTCCTTCTGCTGGAAGGTAAAGCTGCACCAGTCTCAAGTTTTCTGCAACCAACAGGTTTTCTTCTAATATTGCCCTGCATTTAGTGCCATTCAGCTTCCCTGTCTCCTGCTGGAGAAAAAAAAAAAAAATCCCACAGCATGATGCTGCCACCACCGTGTTTCATCATGAAGGTGGTGTTGTTCCGCCCTCCCCATATCAATGGCCAATAATTTTATCTCATCTGACCGCCTTCTTTCCTGTTTTCACGTTCCTCTGTGGCTTGTATTAAACTGCAATCTTGGCCCATTCACACTTGTGGCTGGATTACCGACGGTTGTCTCATCTTCGGTTTTTGTGAAATAGCTTTCATGTGACGTGTAACATTAGTTTCTTATTTATAGCTCCCTTAACACCGTCATCCGCCTGGTATAGCTTATTTTTTCCAGCATCATTACCAACCAAACACAAAAACCCCAATGCAGACAGCAGTAAACCAAGATGAACTTTATTGTCATGTTATAACAAGGTCATTAGTTATCCGTTTGTTTTGTAACTATGTAAAACATGTAGGTTCATGGTGGCAGTTGAAGTGTATTTTACTCCAAATTTTCAGATGCGTGAAGGCAGGTTCCGCATGCCGACAAAGCCATGACATTAGTACTGCTCAAGCAGGCTCCCGCGTCTTTTTTTTTTTTTTTTACCGAGATGAACAAACCCTAATTTGGAGTTCCTGACAGCTAATTTACAAGTTATCGACACGTCCTCCAGAGATATATAAAAATGAGGGTTAAGGCTAAAAAATGTTTTAGTTTGAGGTGTTAGGCAGATAAAATGTAACAAAATCCCTGATATCTGGCAAAATGGCTGTGAGAAGGTTCTCCAGAGTGCAAAGCATGCCAAGCTGCCTATAGAAACTCTACGGAGCACGCTGGACTAAGAAATTAAACGTAGCATCAGTCGTATCTGGAACTGAGGGTGGCTTCAGCTGTACGGCTGGGACATGTGAATAGATGACTGCACTGAATACAAAGTACAACCGGATCGTGCAGCTAAGCCTTTCACTGCATATAGAGAATACACTTTTAAACACTTTAGATTCTATTGTTTTTTTTTTTAAAAGGACTTGTTTTGTATGGTTTCTATAACAGCAGCTAATATAATCTATGTTACGTGGCTAATTCAGTGTTAATTCTACAAAAGGTTCTACAATCAGTCATGCCTAACTACGCATCTTCCTGGTTAAACTCATTCAATAATGCCTCAATAGAAGAAAAAGAAAAACAACAAAAAAAAGCATTTCCCTTTTAAATATCCAACACGTCCCTTTATGTTTGCAGCACCAGCATACCGAGACACAATCACCGCTTTTTCTCGTCTGCCTTTTCCCAGCAGTGACAATGGAGTATATGTAAAACATGACATCGTGACACATCGCAACCACGTTCAGTTTTTGTGACACAAAGAAGAAGAAAACAAAAAAGCCTAAAACTAAAAGCTTTCAAAAATACAGTCACAAATGTATTACCCAGACAAAAGGTTTTACTGTCAGTTAATTCCAAAATAAAAAAATTTGCCGACCCACTCATGAACGTGAAAAAAGAAAAAAAATAAATGTTTTTTTTTAAATCATCTGTTGAAGCAAATTATAGTGTCATCGTATCGAACATCTCAAGTAACTTAAACGTTCACGAGCTAAAATGGCAAAGTCTTGCACAAACTCATCTCCAGTAGCAAAGGACGCCACCAGAAACAAGCGGGCTCTTTCATTACAGTAAAACAGTAGTGTGTACGTCTCGTTATGTCTCTTAAACTCCTGGTGTTCAATGAATAATATCAAAAGGTCCTGCAGAGGGACAGCGAGGATGACAGTACTTCTTACACAGCATTTATCTGCGCAACATAATCCCTGGTAAGGGAAAGAAATTGGCCTTTTTTTTTTTTTTTTTTTGTAAGGTGATTAGAGATGAGCCCTGAACATAAAGGGCAGATAACATGAGTCGATGCTTGTCAAGTCTGATAACTTGGTTAGATACCTGAGTAACTGTACCGACGGGGTGGAGCCCAGCGAAGCTTTGTGGTGAAGGACTAGCCAGGTGTGTAGCTATACAACACAAATGGACAGCAGTATTGTTTTTGCACAATGAATACATAAGTGATTGGTGTTTTTTTCGATAGTATAGTAGTGCAATGACAACATGTGTGAGAATAGGGGAATGAAAAATCCAGCCCATGGGGGGTCCCAGAACAGCGACTCTAAGCCTGCCGGCTCTAAAACAGAAGCTCTCCAGTGTCTTAAAAACTGTAAAATAGTTTAGATTTTCAATTACAGAGGACAATTGAGACTAATCCTTGTTTTTTTTATATCATTTCACATTGTGTTGGAGTAGAGACAGTTATTGCAAACAGGTAGTCTGCTGAGCCGTTTTGTGTTCGACAAGAAACATTCTGTCTCAATTGCACATACACAAAAAAAAAAAAAAAAGAAAACTTACACAGAAAGGCCACTAAATACATGAAAGTACAGAAATAAGAAGAGATCCAGTAGGGTGCGTAAAGTACCTCTGAAATGCAGGAAAAGCAACTCTCCTAGACGGAACAGTTGACATCAATGAAAATGAAGTTTAAGAATAGCGACGACGATAACCACAACAGAAAGACTACCAGTATACAGTCTGAGTGTGGCATCGGGGGCCGTAAAGAAATTCCAGTTTTCCATATGGGAGTGCCTTTAAGTAGGCCGCCAGGTCCTGCTCTGCAGATCTACACCAGTAATGAAGGACAGCACATTGTGGGAGCTCTGCACACCGAAAGCCGAGTGGCACTGTACCGCGTCGGATCACGTCCTTCTCAAAATGTGGGCTGTTTTGTTTTGACTTTTTCCTCTCCCCCTCGTCTCCGTTGTTCATTTGTATCAAGTAACAAATCCTTTGTGGGTTCTTTTGTTCTCGTTCGTATTTTTTTTTTCCCTCTCTTCCTGTTGTTCTCACATAGCATACTTCTGTGTCCATTCTCTCGCTAATTTGTTGTACCTGTAAAAAAAAACCAAGCGAGAGTTTAGATTGCACAGAGTGCATACGAAACAAAATTTTGTTGCGTACAGCTTACGACAATGTAATGAGATCGCAATTGAAATAAAATAACATTACAATATAAAGTGCAGCAGTGATAACAATGTAACATTGCATAAGAAAAGCAGTTTTTAAAGAAGTGTGCAGAAGAATGCGCTACAAACATGGCTGAACAAAGATAATGGTGCAAAAAGGCATTAATTTGAAGAGTTCAATGTTAGTGCAAAATAATAATGGTGCAAAAATGTAGTAAACATTCAATTGGGTACTTTTAAATTTAAAGCGATTATAAAAGTTCAGCCACATTGGCAGTGCAAAATAATGATGCGAAATGGCTATAAAGTTCAGTTCTGTGCATGAGTGATGCAGAGTCCAGTTTAGAGTTCAACAGTCTGATGACAACGTCAGGGGCTGTACAAAATTATTCCTAGAGAAGCAAAAGACCCTCAGGCTATACTTTGGACACCTCTGACTTACAGCTTACGCAGAATGACATGCAGATGAACTGTGTGTTGAGGTCTATGCACTCACTTTTCCCTGTCAGCTTTGTACGTATGAGCAATCTCTGGAACCAGTGGGTCATCTGGATTTGGATCACAAAGAAGTGAGCAGATAGACAATAATACTGTGGAGAAACAAATCAAAAGGTTAAAGTAAGAGGAGGAATTTAGTGACTGTCAACAGTAGAAAGGTTATTTACTTTATTTTAAAACCAGATCTATACCAAAAATCACAGAATGTTATTCTGTGATTATCCTGCAGCTCTAAATGAAACCTGATAAAAGCAGCTCAGGTTTGGGGATGTGGGTTAACTAGAATGGTTACCAACCAAAGATATGTGCTGTGAAGCAGGATTTGAAGTTTATTAAGATAAATTAAAGTTAATTTTGGGATTTTCAAGATCACAAAGCCGATTGATAATCTGATCAACATGCAAGTAAACGCTTGCCAGGATCAAGTTATTATGGATGTGGCAAACTGACCCGATTGTACCCAACGTAAACGCAACATATTTCTGCGTTGAGTGGTGGAAATACGTCGGGAAGCAAAACTGTCATGGCTCCCGATACAACCTTTCTTTTCAAAAAATTAAAAGAGCTCAAAATTGTTATTTATTCAGTAACATTTCAACTGTAATTAAAACATTGTGCAAGTCCAGCCTAAGCACTTGGAAGACAAGCTCGTATGATGCTGCTTTGTTTACTATTTTTTTGTTGGTCGGCAAAGGTGGTTCTACTTCTGTGGTTTTTTGTAGGGAAATTTGTTAACTTGCCATGTCAGATTGGTTCTATTCTGAATAAAGCCAGGTGCATATATATACACACACATTATGATCGGATCAATTGATTGTGTGCCCATATAAACAGTACAATCTGATTATATTTTGTTTTTAATCCGATCAAGAAATCTTGTGCATATAAACAGCTAGTGAGAATTTTGGGATAGAAAATACACCCAAACAATGTTTCTTCACTTTCATCAGTCCCCTTATTCAAATTCTGTCTATTTTACACAATAGTACACATTTCCAAAGTGTGCATCCCCTGGTTGATTTTTTTTTTTAATTAATACACCTGCTTCCCAGTACTACTTAATCTCAATCTTTAATGTCAGGGTGCTGGCCAGCGCATTTCAGCATACGCTGAAAGTTGTCAAAGTTATGCTGAAGTTAGACCGTTACGCAAATCTTTATGAGCTTAAGGGTCGGTACGACACGGAACAGTGCAACACAGATGTTTGAGAGCGACATAGAAAAGTCAGTAAAGCTCTTGAACGTTCATCAGAACATCTATAAACCTCCCGAACCGCATTAGCTAATGCTAGCTTTTATTAGCTTAACCAACAACCCTCTTCGAGCTGCACCGCGCTCCGCTCCGCTGTGGGAACGCATGCTGGGTACGGAACAACACACCAGCGCGCGCACCAGCCTGAAGGTTACTGCTAAGGTCTTTTCAACCCAGAACGCTGTCCTACTGCAAATTACTGTCCCACAATCTTCTATTTTACTCCGTCAGACAGCTACATTTTCACAGAGAAGTTCAAAACCGAGATTTTAGCATAAATTATATTCACTGACATCAAAAGGGTCTTCGATAACCAGGAGGGTAGCTGCTTTAAGCTTCATGGATCTGAGGGCACAGGTCGCTGCCCACAAATCAGAATATGAAAACAACAACAACATTGAAATCGGAACAATGGAGCAGTAACAACAGATTGTTTCATTATTTCATGGTGGTTTTGTTTTTTTTTAAAAAGTTAATTAGTGTCATTTCAGTTTTTGTGGAAATGTGCAACTTGTGCATAATGGTTTGAAATGCAACGGTAAGCGAGGCAACAGGCGCAACTGTAGCGAACTAAGAATGAAAAGCTGGGGTAAAAAGGTGAATCAGGCAGCTATTCATTACTTGGTTTGAAACGGATCTAATAGGCTTCAGGAAGTTGCCAGAGATGCCTGACGACTACTTTCCAAATCTATAAAAGGCCCGACTAATTCATGCTCTCGTGGCACTACAAGGACAATATAAAGATGAGAGAAAAGTGTCAGATTATCATTCAATTTTAGATCAGATTTGCTTTGTCACGTCCCTTCAGACTTGCAAGGCTTTTCCCATATTCTCAGTTGAAATTAACCCCAATTTCAACCCTTTTAAATTTTCAGTATAATCACTACATTTCCACTCTGGCAAAAATTCTCAAAAAAAAAAAGGTGGTAAACTTTTTCTGCATCGAATACTTTCTTTTTCAATGTATTGTCAAATGCACGAGTGACTTTGTAAGCTTCTATATCCTCGATACACCAGGCTAAAATTTTTAAATTTGACTCGTGAATGGCAGAAATACAAGACAACTTACAAACACTTCGACAATAAAATTGTTTAAAAAAAGTCAACGTTTTATTTAGGGGAGGGTAACAGAACAAAAATAAATCATGATTTTTGTTTAGGTAGCTACATATATCACTTGATCTTTGTTGGTTGAAATATCCCTGCCTTACTTTTGCTGCCTCTTGTCTGCTGCGACACATCTGACACGATGCGTTTGATAGAAGATTAAAAAAAAACCTGCTGTCAATAAATGTTAACAGGAATTTTATTTCTAATTATTATTATATTACTACTACGATGGTAATCATCAAAACCAGAAACCATTTCTTTGAGGTTGAAGGAAAACGAAACACCAAGGCATAAGAACGTGCCTTGTAGACGACGCCATGACCACTCTGCTTTGGCGGCTCATCAACATTTTCGGGCGTCATGTCGCCCAGCCTACATTTTAATAATGCTGGTGGTTGTTTTGAAAAAGCACAAAGAAACATGTTGACCGGTATTTACCTTTTGACACTGTGAGTGCAGGCGACCATTGTGACCTCAGTATGTCCAGACAAATACTCCCATTGCTGTTGATATTAGGGTGGTATATTTTTGTTGTGAACGCAACCTGTGTGAAAATATGAAATAAAAATGCAGTGCGTAACCATCAGGGCTTTACCAGTATTAATGAGTTCATAAAACCGAACGGGAAAACTGCTGAGGACAAAACAACTCTTACTTTTGGTGGTTTGAAGGGATAATCTGTTGGAAAGTGAATGGTGAGGAAAAACACCCCACTCTGGTATGGACTGTCACTCTGGGGAGGAAAATAGAAACAAGTTACACGACTTTTTCAACAACATTGCTTTATATTTCAGCTGAAAGTTGGAAATCGGTGTACTTACTGGACCCATTATTGTTGCTTGCCAATGGAACACTATTAGGAAATAACAGACAAACAATCTTGATTTTACATGCTTTAAGGTATAAAACACACAACAGAAAATATTAATTTTGTTCAACGGCGATTGTCTCATTGAGATCCAGTATCTTTTTAGCCAGGGAGACCTGGTATTATTAGCTTTGATGCTTAAGCTGGGCATATACTGTACAAGTTTTTGCCCTTTTTGGGCCGATTCTTCAGTCGTGCGAGACATGTTTGGAGTTTCAGCTGCATCCTGTAGTATACGGGGGGGTAATGAGGGGCGATTAGCACTGCGCATGTGCAAACAAGGACGTTCTTCTTCTTCTTCTCAGATGAAAACATAGGAGTGGAGATAGAAGCATGGCGGCGGTACGTGTGACATGGAGTCAAACTACGAAGGATGAACTCGTAGAATTGCCAAGGTAGTGGGTTTTAAGCCTCATATTTAACAGCGAGCATTGAGGCTTCCATATTTTTCTTCTTCTACTGTTTACGTTTGGCTTCCGGATAGACGAGTCTCAGGAGCGCCATCTCTCTACGGGGCTGAGTCCGACGTGCGGTTTTTAGACGTACAGCGTGAGCAGTCAGATCGCATCAGAGCGTCGGGACGTATAGTGTAGCAGAGGACTTTTAAATTTGAGTTGTATCCGAGTACGATTGAAAATATCGTACAGTGTATGCCCGGCTTTAGACATACGTCTATAACAAAATACTTACGGTCATCTCCGACTGGTCCAGCAGAACACTGGGCAGGGGGGTCCCTCTGCAGGTCTGACAGCTCCTGAAGGAAAGACGGTCCCACAGATATTTAGCCGTGAATCTGCTCATGATGATGCTAAGATGATTCAATTGACTATTTTAAACAAGTCTGGGTTCTAGTGTTTGCTTTGAGAGCAAAGTTGCAGATCTGATGGCGACGGAGCCATTTCCTTAAGTTATCTGGCTAACTGAGTTTAGTCAAACCGCACTGTAGCATACAAGCACAAGTTAAGAGACGCAGGACAACAGACGTTAAAAAGATGCTCCTGGATCACCTCATTATGCATGCTGCCTGGAGATACTTGTAAAAAGATATCAAACTGAAACATTTTGGGCAACAGAGCTTCATGTAACACATAAGCTTACTGTTGGATTAAACACCTCGAGAACATGCACGAAAAAAAGATCAAGCCGGATTTTAGGCTAGCTCAAAGTTTGCTTTCTGTATGAAGGATGAAACTGGCATTTGTTTTTGTTCTTAAGCAAACATAAAGGCGTGCAAAGACAGAAATCGATCTTGATGACTAGGGCATTGTTTGGTTAAAAAAATATAGGTTGCATTTGCTTGAAAAACTGAACAAAATTAAAACTCTAGCATGTAGTAGGTGTAAACTGCAATTATGTGCTGTAGGAAAATTCAAGTATAGGCCGTTTGGCCAAGTGATTGGTTTTAAGTGGCTAATCTTGATTTGGACAAAACTAGTTTGAGGTCGCTTTTTAATTTGGTCTAAAAATACAAAACACAAAAGGATAATTCAAAGTGATTTACATAATTCATCAAAAAACAAACAATAATAAAAATGTAATAAATAAAATCAACACATGGCAACTTGCAACATGGAGTGCATAAAGCCAAATGCAACATCAAAGTAGTGTAAAAATATTTGGACTATTCAAAATAATTTCTTCAGGACATTTAAATTAAATAGAAAATTAGTTCAGTGTGGTTTGCCCTAAAATCCCAGCAAAGGGTTTTATTTTACAGGAAACAGTATTAAATCAGTGGTAACCACAAGTCCGTCTGCCTCCGATTTAATCCTGTTTGCTGTTGCCATGACCTGGATAACTGAGGATCTGCACAGGTTTTATTATTTATTATATTATGTTAAAATATATAATTTTATTATATATTATAGCTATGTTTGTATGTTATAATTCATCGGTGACTCTGCGCTATTTTAATGTGTATTCGCTCCAACTGTTGGATTTATGATATTACTACAGGCTGTAAATGTCACCTTTTCGCTAGGATTAAGTCAATTAACTGACACTTGTTCTAATCACTAAAAAGAAAAGCTAAACATTTGTTAAAGACTATTGAATGTTTCCCATAAATGTGTTTTTACACATACTAGGCAATGTTTTGTTCATTTTTGTCTTGACTTTTTACAGGTTTCCACGTAAACGGAGACACAAATGACAACAAAGTCTTACACGGATTATCTTTGTATCGTTTTAAAAAAATAGGTTTAAAATCTTTCCAGTAACAATTTTCTGTTTTGATGTACAAGTCTAACTTATACAACATTTCCCCTTAGGAAATAGAACAGTAGATTTAACAATCAAACAGTGCTGTCAGTAGTTCGGATTATCCAATGCATGGCAAATAACAGGAAAACAAAACTTAATCAAAACAAATAAGTTCTACAGCTTTTTTAATAGAAATCTGATATTATAATAAAAATAACAACAACAATAATGAATAAAACTATAACTTCTGTTTATTAAGCCAACATACAGATCAAACGTACGACTACCAAGACAGCCAGCAAAACACTAGACTCCTAAATAGAAATCAATCCTGTTATTTAACGTCACTTGAAAGGAAGCCTATTATATAAATACACACCATAGCCTGCTCCAGTGGCCCATTTGCCATTCCATATATGGCAACACTCACTGTAGGGTTCAAATTTGGCAACCACCGTGCAGCTGTCTGTCATTCAGCGGGTAAATACACCAGCCGCTACCGCGTTAGAGACAAAACTAAAAAGGATCCCGACGACCGAAAAGACGGGGAAATTATTAGGAAATCTTTGCCGTGTCCAACCAGTCGACCCAACGTGGCCGCCGCGTTACAGCACCGATTAACGCCAGGCAAAAGGTTCGCCTCCGAACTGACCTGTTAGCCGACGTTTAACCCAACAGAAAGGACAGGGCGCTTCGGTTGTCCCTTTTTTTGTATCAAATGACGTTCGGGACCAAATAAACGGCGGTGTTTGAGAAAGCGGGGGAAGCATAGCGAGCCAACATCACTGTAGCAATGCACCAAGTGGGCCGGCGGTGGTCAACTCGCCTTTGTCTTTGAATTATTTTTGAAAAAGGAGCACCAAAAAAAAAACCAAAACACACAGACAGGAGTGAGGCCAAATCTAACGGTTAAGAATGTTACACAAAAACACCATCTTTAAAACAGCGAGCCTTATTAAGATATAAAAAAAATAAAGTAAAACACAGAAAAAAAAACGTTAACCTGATACTAAAAGCAAATAAACACTCACCTTCTGGATTCTTTTCAACGCCATTGCTTCAGCGGCTGGCTATGCTAGGTAGCCTGTCAGCTAACAGTTAGCGCCGCAGACATACAATTAGGATTCTGTGGCTGCGTACCGATGAATTCCACTCTGCCAACAGTAAACAAGTGACGTCTGAGGTTCAGGAAGTTCTGGGCGTCCGGGTTACAGCGCAACCAGCGCGATAAAACGTCTCTCTGTTTTTTTTTTTGTCGCTCTTACTTCAGGATTACAGACAAAACAACAGAGATGTTTTAGCTGGGTGTCTCTCTCGGACTGCTCTTCGTGCTAGGCGAACAGATAGTATCGCGAGATCCGTGTCGCTGGAAGGAAAAAAATATAGATATAAATATATATAGATAAGGTGTTAAAAATCGAAGGAACACCTTCAAATCAAAGTGGGCTCAAATATAAAGTCAGATAAACGTCTGGAGTGTTGATCTGGACTCAGTAGTAGAGGAGGATGTAAATCAGTGTCAGCTGTTTTGGTGGTAACGAAACGAGACAACCCCCTAAACAGGGTTTTATAAATGGAGGCCACAGACATTTTTTGTCATCCTATTTTTATTTTATTTTATCTTTTTAGACTGTTTTTCAGTAGTTTTGCATTTGACCAGGGTCAGTATCACTACTGGTAGCAAGGACGATATGCCTAAAGCTTATGTTACGATATATTACTTGATTATGATCGATACAATATAATAATTACGATATAGATAGAAAGACTACCAAGAATGCCCACAACAGATGCTCGTAACTAATGGCAATTATTTTTGCCCTGTTTACAAAACTCCTCCAATGTCACATTTTAGAAATATTTGCTTCGAAAAACAAAACACATAACACTACATGAACCCGGAACATCAGTCGCTGACACATGCTGTAATCACAGACTATAATTTTATATTGAAATATTGGAAATGTCATATAACCTTTATTTAATAGAGTTATATTGCGATATATATTGGTACTGAATCATTGTCCACCCCTTTCTCCTCGAGAAAGCTTGATGGGTGATGGGTCAGTATTAGTCTGGAGACCCTTGGAGAAATGCACGTACATGTACAGGATAAACAATGGCACCCTTAGTGCCATTAGATATCGGGATGACATCCTCAGACCCTCAGATATCTTCTGTTTTTTGATTCATATATATATATATATATATATATATATATATATATATATCCCAGCGATAGACTGCCGACCTGTCCACGGTGTACTCCGCCTCTCGCCTATTGACAGCTGGAGATAGGCACCAGCACCCCTCACGACCCCAACAGGGATAAGCGATAGGAAAATGGATGGATGGATGGGATGGATGAATATATATAATGTAATTTAATTCTCCCTTGGCGAACATGGTTTGTCAAAAACTGAATGTTTTTCCTCTCTTTATCAAGAAGCATGTTTGGTCTGTAAGCGCAGCATTCTTTATTACACTTTTTTAGTTTTGCAAAAATCTCAAAAGGCCAGGGATGTAGTGATTCTTAAAAGTCCACTTTTATTTTTTGAAACTTAAAAAAGAGAGTAAATGATAAATAATGTCTAGACATTTCTTCCATATTGAATAGGACTAATATCCTCTACAATTCAATGGAAAGCAAGTAAAACTGATTGTGGAGAAGATGTGTAATACCACTACTACTAATGATAATAACAATCAAGCAAACCCCCATCTTAAATTCATCATTTTGCCTACTCTACCTTGTAAAAGTTCTCCCTGGTTGTTGGGAGATGTAGCAAGTGACCCCACTGCATTTGTGTAAAATTTGGTTTTCAACTCAAAACCAAATTAAATCTAAAACATTCCTTTTCCCTGCAGAAGCCATTCTTGGGCTAAAAGTGGGGGGGTATTTGAAACGGGTTGTAATTTCATCCACCTTGACAGAAACCCAGGTCCAGCTGAAGAAAACTGACCCCAGAGCATTTTTTTTTTTTTGCCACCGCCAGCCTGTTTCTAAGTGAGGATGGAGTTATTTTGGTGGAAGGCTGTGCTGTTTCTGCACCAGAGAAATCTTTTGTATGTGTGGCCCATAAGTTCCAGTTTGGTTCCTGTGGACCGTATACAAACACATTCTCCCATGAGGTTTTATGAGATTGTTGCTAGGGGTGGATTTATTTCTTTGGTAGAAATGGCTTCCTGAAACCCTTCTACTTAGACCAGCTAAAACATTTAAAAGATACATAAACAGAACCAGTACAATTACAATGGGGCTGCTGGCCTCTTGGAAACGTGCCTGTTTAGTGATTGTGTTTTTATCCACTTTGGAAAACGTCTATTTATTGTCACTGTGATCTCATATTTTCACGCATTGTTTATGACTGTCCCTAATACCTCATGTCACACAGCTTCACAGAAATAACTTCAGTAGGATACTTCTTGTTGCCATTTATCAGTCTGTGACATTAGTCTGAGACATTTGCCCCACTCCTCATGTTCAGCTGGGAGATGTTGGAGGGCTCTTTCCATGTACAGCATGTATATATATATATATATATATATATATATATATATATATATATATATATATATATATATATATATGAACAGCAATTTGTATTTATTTAGGTCATCTAGGTCCAATATAACAATGCGTTTAATCATCTCCTACATTTGTACATTTGAAAATGTCAGGAAAATGTTCCAAGGACAGTTGAACTTTTTTTTATTTAGTTATTTTTAGGTCCATTATAGTCCATCACCATTAAATGCCATAGATATGAACAATTGATATGTTGAATGTTTGAAGGCAATATCTAAAATAAAAATTCTATTCATGTTTGTTTTATGTTTTTGGCTTTTTCTTTGGGTCACAGGTTTCAGTGTTGATTGAGGAACATAAATTACAGCAGAATTTCAGCTTTTAATACGCTTTAGCTGTCATAGTGTTTACTCCACACAGATGGTGTTGGTGTCATTTTATAAGCCTTAATGTTCGTTCAGAAGATCTCAGAGGCAGAGGTGGGTAGTAACTGGCTATATATACTCAGTTACATTTACTTGAGTAACCTTTTGAAGAAAATGTACTTTTAGGAGTATTTTTACTGCACTGTACTTTTAACTTTTACTTGAGTCACATTATTACTGAAGTATCGCTACTCTTACTTTAGTAAAATGTCTGGCTACTCTATCCACTGGGAGTATCTTCGTGAATACAGGCTTGTTTTAACCAAAAAATGCATCAGAGAGACAAAAACCTAGAGTTTATGTTAAAGTGAGACTTTTTATATAAAGACAAGCTTTGTTCTTCGTTATTTTCTATCTGCTGAGCGCATTGAGCCATTTGGATATCAAGTGAACATACAGTAAACAGTATTGTCATTGGAAGTACTTTGCACTGTGCTAACATACTGTATATACTTTAACTGTTGTGCGTATTACTTTCAAGCTTAATGTTGAAACAATTATTTAGAAAAGTGCTTCTCTTGTCTTTAAAATACCAGCATTTGCACATAACCTTTCTATTTTTATCTGTTCGATTACATACTTTTTAAATATTAAATCATCAGCTGTTATGATCAAATACTCACTACTTGAGTTGCCTTCTCACTGAATACGTTTTTACTCTTACTTGAGTAATTTCTTGGCTGACAACTTTTTACTTTTACTTGAGTTAAAATATGTTGAAGTAGTGCTACTCTTAGTTGAGTACAATCTTTGGCTACTCTACCCACTTCTGTTCAGATGATACTTGCCATGGGGGGAGGTTTCTTAGTTTTGTAAGTGTTGACATGTTGTCACTGAAGCCAGATGGCCACAAGATGTCACTGTTTGAAAAGGGCAAAAGTACAGAAACCACTCAGCCAGCTCGATGCAGTTCAGCTCTGACTTAAAAAGTGTTTTTGCAAACTTTATTATACTTATTTTTTTAAACCAACTCCCTCAACTGTGGAAAATGTTTGTGCTCAGATGTTCTTCTTTTAAGTAGAGATGCACATGACAATGCATCAGAAACAATGGAGTCAAACGAGTGTATTATTTTCACGTGCATAAAGAAGAAAAAAAAAAAGTCTTTGGAATTGTTCGTTTAACACCCAATCACTGTGAAGGCATATTCATCTGAGTCAGCTGCATGCTCCGGTTTCTGCACGGCCTTGTCTCGCCGGGCAGCATGAGCTCCCCTTTATATGTCTTAAACAAGGGTGAAAAAAGACCTCTCATTATTTTAGAGAGTGTGCATGAATGGGACGTTGTGTTCATTCTTCTTAAATGGCTGATTCAGTGTCAGGTTGACGATCCTATCGTCAATGTGACACTGAGAGGGACCATTTTCTTTTGGAAAACTGAAGATGCCTTCAGATAATATCTTATTGTTTGCTCATCTCCGTGCTCTCAATGACCTGCCTGTCCTCGGGGCCTTGCAGTAATCAGATTCAGTGAGCAGCAGAGGTAGCAGTTTGGGTCTTGTGCAGCAGGGGCCTTGTGTTCTCAGTTTGTCTACTTGGAGAGGCCATTTATCAGCATGCGGTTTTCAGACAAAGTCAAGCCCACGCTTTGTTGTCTTTAAGCCTCAGTTCACAAAGCCTCCCAGGGTCGCCCCTACTGTAGTTCCTTCTGAAATCCCAAATTATAACTCTTTGCTTTCTGTTGCTTGTTTTAAACCAGCAGGGCTCAAAGCTGCCAGGAACAGCAGGAGTTGCCGCAGTAGAGATTAGCATGGAGCCTTGTAACATTTCAAGGAAATATGTAATATAGTTTGTTTCTGTAAAACAAAATATCCCCGAATAGGAGGGGGATTTCCCATAATTGCTCAGCTGTTTTAGTTTCAAGAAATCTGGAATCGTCCAAAGTATGAAAGTGTCAGAAGGGGGACGATATGAGGTCAAATGTCTTTTAAGTACTACAGTGGCTCTGTTTGATACCCCAGACTCAGCAGACTGCCAGATTTTGCTTTTTGGTCACATGAAAGTTAAACTGTAAAAAGCTCTCCTCGCTGTGGAAATCATGCTAACGCTGTGTCTGTGCCTCTGCACATTCCCCTCAATGGCACTTTTTCCACTTTGTTTTCCCACCGTGGTTGCCATGACAAAGCACATATGCTTGCTGTCATTTTCGAAATTAACTTAAATGGCTGCTGCTAATGTCTAAATTATCCAATAAAAGCACAACCAATTAATTGCGAGCACAAGCTTGGGCTCACAGTCCCCAGAGGTGTCCTACCTTGGGTCAGTTTATTCGCTTTCTGAGGGCTCTCTTACAGAACAAAGATCCATTGTTGCTGCGCACTAAGAGATATTTGTTCACTCCTTGTATCAGTGGTCTTGATTTGATTATACACACAGGCAATATGTGCAAGCAGTGCTCATGTTTGCAGTGAAGTCAGCACTCTGCACAATCAAATAATTCTTGAGCTGAGCAACTGGAAAAAAGGGTCATTATGTATGGCGCAATCAGAAGTTCATGGCTCATTTCCTTAGCTGTGATTTGATTTTGCTTGTCAGTGTTAAGCTGGCCTTTGACCTGGAAAGTTTGGAGTTTTTTTTTCTCTCTCTCCAGGGTTTATCTTTGTTTTTAAAGCTTTCATTATAGGTAAGCTTAAAAGTGGAATTACATATCAAAAGTAAATGCCAAGAATTGTCCTACTGCTTTCTCAAAGACATCAAAATAAAAAATAAAATGAAAAAAAAAACAGCAATATAAAAAAGCCACAACATGACTGAAAGCTTTTCTTATTTTGTTATAGTTTTCGGTTTACAGGGTTAGTGTGATGTAATCATATAAACATTTATAGACTCAAGGATGTGCTTATTAAATGGCTTTAACAAGCATGCAAGGGATTTGGTTTTAATTACAAGTAGAGGTTCTCACACCAAGAAAGGTCTTTAACCAACATTTTGCAACATTCTAACTTGCGAAACACTGAACAATTTCATAGATAGATAGATAGATAGATAGATAGATAGATAGATAGATAGATAGATAGATAGATAGATAGATAGATAGATAGATAGATAGATAGATAGATAGATAGATAGATAGATAGATAGATAGATAGATAGATAGATAGATAGATAGATAGATAGATTTCACAATTTGGCACTAATTGCAGAGTATTGTCCCAATAACCTCTGACCACCCCAAAGTGAAGGTGGCATATAAATAACACTAATGCCTTGTAATGCATGTTAAATTCGTACAAAGTAATGTTTTGAAATCACCTGGGTGAAAGTTGTGCCCAATCATGACCAATTTTGCTTATTTGAACACTAGACAAAGAAATCTGTTTCTCATGTCTATGCGATACTTAATGCTAGACTCAAATTATTCAAATGCTAAACCGACTGAACTGAAATTGTGTCTTGCCAGTCGTACTGACCACTCAAAATGCTTTACGTTAGAGTAGGACTGGATGATATAGAAAATAAGCATATTGATAAAATCAAAATCATATTGATCGGTATGAATAATTATCAACAAATTCAAAACATAGATTTTAAGTGCAGCCCTGGCCGTTTTATGCTGCTGCTTAGTGACCTATTTTTAGATACAGAACACACAAACACTGAATTCAAACTCAGCGCTTTATTCAACCAACTTTTTACCAAAACTGCAAGTTTTTAAAGATGAAAAAAGAAGGTGTGCTGTCTGAACTCTTTGAAGAGGCCGGAGCTTTTCCTTGGTCTGCGTTTCTGATTGGTTGGGAGGATGTAACGACTGTCATATTAACCTACATGGCTAGAATGCATAAGGCAGGAAAGCTGTTATTCTATTGAACTTTTTATTGACCCTTTTTTTCTATCATTGACATATGTCTATTGATCGATATATGTATTGTTATTGAATTATCGTCCAGCCCTAAGATGTTTCGGTAGATGCTTGTCAAGAAAATGCAGTTTTGTTCAGAGCAAATTCATATGCAACTGGGAATTACTGACTGGCACTGTAGACAGTTATATCAGGGAGAGCATCAAAAAACCACCCTCATGAGCGAATATAGGGCAAAGAATGCAAAGATATGGATCAAAAACTGTATATAGAAGTGTTGTCTCAGGGAGCTTAGTATCCAGCATCAATGCTGACGGAGCGTTGGGTAACTTGTTCGATCTCTCCTGGGACATTTTCAGTAAAAATTGGTTTGGTACTTGGCCAACACCTTCAGCTTTGGTCTCAGGTAGAACCACCCCAAAACTCTGGCAACCAGTGCTCAAGTTAACACTCTCTAAGTAATTGTCAATCTGTTTGAAGGCAAAAGCACAATTAATTCATACTTTTTATATATTTCTGAACAATTTCAGGTATTAAGTTAAGCTTGCAGTCAGAGGTACATATCACCTGGATCTAAACACGTTTATGTGAGAGTGGTCCAGTCAAAGTTCAGACATAAAACTTGGTTGAGAATTTCTGTCAAGACTTGAACAAATGCTGTTCACACACGCGCTCCATCCAATCTGACTGAGTTTGTGTGGAGAAAAAAAAAGCACACCTACATACATCAATATTTTGTTCTAGCATAATCTTATACTGAGAAATCAGCTGCAATTCACTAACTGTGAAGTCTAGATAGCTTTTATGTTGCCTCCCCCACCATCCTCCTCCTCCTTACTGTGCACGGTTCCTTATCAAGCCTAGCTTCTCACAGCTCTAGTGGTCATAGTGATTTAAGCGTTTAAATCACTGGGCTGACTGGTATATATTTCCTTTGAAGCAATTTAATGACAAATCTGAATTATTCAAATGGCATGTTTTCTTGTCTTTCCCATTTTCAAAAGTGGCTAAGAGAAATGGACCCTAGGCCACTTCATTTATGAATATATGAGTAGCACAAAGCCATGGATGATCTTATTTTATTTAGATTTATTTAATGGGGATTGTTAGGTGAATTTTCTTGTTTATTTTTAACATGATTTTTTTTTTCCAACTAGTTAAATACTTGTTTAAGATTCTGAGTCAGAAACTAGAGAATGAAAATGAAAGTTGAAAGTTTTGGTAAAACTTTTAGAAATGACTGTGTTGAGTGCAACTGAAGTAAACAGTTGCTTTTTGCTAAGAGAAGAGTACTTGAGAGTCAGTAAGTCTCCACAAGGGATTCTTTCTATAAATTCCATTGATGATTGATTATCATTATTTAATGAAAGCAAAAAAAAGGTCTGAAATCAGATCCAGTCCCATCAGACCCACCCTCATCAGATGAACATCATGTGGAGCGCAGGCAAAACCACACATAGAGTCAGAAAGTGGTGGTAATCCTTCTGGGGTTAAGCACTTACAGAGAAATCCCTGGGGCACTTGGTGTCTCTGGGTTGCACCACACTTCTGGCAAGGTGATCGACAGTTCTGGAAACTGTTTCACTGCGCAGCGTAGTCTCCAGGGTGTAGGTAATAACCGGCGTGAAATGTTGACTAATACATTTTGCGGTGATTCTCCCTAATCAAATGTTTTCCAGCTGTTTGTGCTCTGATGATAAATTCAGGTTTTCCCAGTTTGCTGAGCTTCCTTGAGAGACAAAGGAGGGATTTCCTCTGAAACAAGACAGCCAGTGGTCGCACCAACAAATGGCTGGGTAGACTTTTGAAAAAAGTTTTTTTTTTTTTTTTTTTAACTAAACTTCAGCTCATGATTTACTGCAGAAAAAGGAAGGAGAGGGCAATAGCTGGGACGGCATGTAGGCAGGGATAAAAGGAGCAGAACTCAATGATAAATGATGCAAAAAGTAACAGTGTAGGTGTTGGGTGAAAGCAAAATGTCCTTGTTATCCTTCTGCGTGTTCTTGGGTTACAGCCAGACACGAGCTCTCGCACATGCGCTTACTTCCTTCAAAAAAAATATGAGACATTCGAGCATGTCTGCTGCAACATGGCTCAGCTTTTAAAGATCCCACCTGTTGTTTGACAGGATTTTACTGAGCAGAGGTGTGTGGTTAGTGTCTGTGATTGTGTGAGAAAGTAAGTGACTGGGGCATGGAGGGAGGGAGGGGGGGGGGGGGGGGGGGGGGGGGGGGTTGTCCATCCTGCTGCACAATAAACAGTTTGTTTCCCAGGAGCACCCCTCATGTTCCTGTTGTTGGCTCCATCAGCGCTCACTGGGAAACGTCCTGGCCTCCATTGTCCAAGAGGTCAAAGGTCACAGGATGCTCCTAAAGGCCCAAAAGGGGAGGTAAGAGGTTGGATAGTGAGGGCTGATAAAGAATAATACACACACACACACACACACACACACACACACACACACACACACACACACACACACAAGCTCTCATTAAAAAAAAAAAAAAAATCAAAACGCTGAAACAGCATCTTGTCACATCGTGTGTCATTAGAAGTCCAAGTCATTATCAAGAGTTTCAGGAAATGAAATCAGAACAAAGCCCTGACTGACCGTTTCATACTAAACATCCTGACCTTCCTCAGCCCGTGTTTAGAGCTCTGTTCCTTATTTGCGTTCTCTGAATATCTTTGAAGGATGGTCTGCGTGCCTTCCTGCAGAAAGCAAGCAAATCTAACCTAAGCGGCAAACCTCTGCAATTAAAATAAACCTGCAAAGGGAAAAAAAAAAAAAAAAGCTTGTGCTGCACATATTCTGTGACGTGCTTTAAACACAGATTGCTCCGAACAAGTCCTTTTCATGCGCAATGTAATGCAATCTTTTGTTTTGTAACATTTCTGAGAAGTTTTAGTAGAGGTTTTAAGGACGTCCCACTTGTCCTGTGCCTCATTGGGCTGGAAGAACAGGATGAGTAGATTCCTGTATTCCCTGGATAATCAAAGACATTTATCCGTTTAACAGAGCTGGGGCTTTGAACAGAATTCCAGATGACTCTTGCACTGCACTTTTGTTACTTATCTTTGCACCCTTGCCGTTCCTTGCAAGCTACAGCTTCTCAGCAACAGCATGACCCTTTAGGTCACGTTTGTACTTTTTGGCATACTATTTATTACAACAGGTAACATGCCTCTTTGTTTAACAGCATTCTCAAAGCTATCAACTCATCAAGATGAGGAGAAACGTAATTTTGCTATTTAGAGAAAGCCCGCTACGCTCTTTTATTTCCTCTTTTATCTGATTATCAACCCATATGAGATTAATTACCAGCTGTAAGCCCTGCAGCAGCCTTCCCAGATCGAGGTGTGGCTCAACACCCAAGTTGGATTTTTGACAGCAAGAAAAGCAATTAGGCTGTCAGCCCTTTATATTTTATTTAAATTTTAAAAAAGTAAGCAAGCAAGAAAAAAAAAGCTAAAAAAAATAAAATAAAAATCAGTAATCAAATAAAAAGTAGTAGGTTATTAAGTAGTAAGTTAGTGACTAGCTAAATTTACCTTTTGGTAGTTGGTTTGTAAGCTAAAAAATATTTTAATGGTATTATAGCAAGTAAGAAAATATTTAAGTTAGCAATTTAGATAGTGAGAAAGAATAAGAATCAAAATGTAAGAAACTATGTCAATGAATAAATGAATGTGTAAGAAAGACAGCTAAGCACATAGAACATCAAGTGAGCAAATAAAAAATAATGTAAAGAAGTTAGCTCCTTATTTATTAAGTAAGAAAGTACATAAGTCAGCAATTAAGTGATTTAGTTAGTAGCTTAGTTAGTAAGCAAGAACATACCTACATGATACAGTCTTAAAATAAAAAAGGTATATTTTTAAGAAATCCAATAATCATCTGTTTGTTGTTATGCAGCCTAGACTACATGTTATTCTCTCCTCAACAGCTTCACGTACAAACACAAACCAGGAAGCGTTCAGTGTCATAAACTCTGTCCCTTGCCAGCAGACTGTGCATATTCACCCGCAGAATTTGTTTTTTTGACATTACCTTTTAATAATAGGAGCAGTCTAAGTGGACGTGTTGAACATTTGAGAGGTATGCCTTCAGGGCTTTCTCCAGGAAGTCTCTCCAGCATGACGTTAGCATTCTGAAAGCACCTATTTTAAACTGAAGGTTTGTCCAAAAAAAACACACACTTCTATCGCCTCAACGAGAACAAGCACTGAGAAAAAAAACCTATTAATGATGACACTGAATTAAGCTACCAAGTCAGTTAAGTCTAAAACAGGGTTTACAGCAGAACTAAATCCAGATAGTAAGCTAATATGGCACTGATGTACATTATCTCTACGATCTCCAACTGCAGCCTGTCTGCCAAAAGGACTGTGTCTCTAAATATCCTGCCTCGCCTCACTCACTGAACTCTTTCTGGAGGTTAAATTTGCAAAATAATAAAAAAAATAAAAAAGAAAGAAAGAAAATGAAAGTAATAAAGTATTAAGCGGCAAGTGTGCAACAGAAATACTCTTAAGAACCAGAGGAGATAATTTAAGTAAATCCAATTAGTAGTTGTAGTCTATCCTTATAGATTTGTGGTATTTCAGTACTCGTAGTCCTATTATTGTTGGGATAAAGACTTATAGAGTCTATTGTAAGATGACAAAGTGTTAAAGGTAACATGAGAGACAAAAGGCTCAGGACACGGGGATCTTCATTTTTCAACCACAGGCAATTATGAAAATAATGCTCCAAGTTTAGGTTACATGTTATGAATCTTCCCCGAGGCCCGACCCTCACCTTGCCTGGCCCTGTCGGATCGGGTTTGGAGTCAGACCGGTGCGGGGATGTGACAGCTGGAAATGGTTTGAGGATCTCTGGATAGTTTTGTTTGCAGAGCACGCTGCAGGACTGGATGAAAGACATGCGTAAGCTGGCCCGTGGCTGCAATGCTCACGTACCTCAAAGCGATAAAAGTGTAACCGTGAATTTGATTGATTGATTGATTGATTTCATTTTCTGATTTTTAATGCCTGCGCCGGAGCACCGGCCCTGAGTGCTCAGCGCTAGGCGTGACAGCCTGATCCGAGCCGCGCAGGTATCTCAGCGGTGTGTCACTGTCCCAGCTAATTGGCCTCCTCTGTGTTTCGAGCACTTTGACCTATTGGGGATTCATTTCCTGGCCTGTTGTGTTCCTGAGCATGCAACAGGGGTTCTGGCATAATTCGCACTCTCGCTTCCCGATCCCTCTCAGATGGCTGTGTGCCTTTCCTTTCTTTATGACCAAATAAATCTAACTGGTGCTAAAGGAAAGAAGGAGAATAAAAAAAAAAGAAAAAGAAAAGGGGATTAAAATTCCCCCATTCGCTTTCTGGAGGAGCCCAGCTGCACTGCACTGTTTGTTTTCCACAGAGCAGCTGCAGAGTTGAGCACTACAGAGAGGTGGGCCAAAATCAAAACAGCGAGGACTTATTTCTGTTGGCGTGTACGTTCCCATTCACTTAGCAGTAATGCTATCGCGAAATTCGACAGCAGGGACAGAAGTTACAATAAGTGTCACAGGGTTAAAAGGCGCTTTCTGTTGAACTGCTCCAAAGCGGTGTTCGTTGTCTTTGGCCAAAATGAAGTCGTCTCTCCTCAGCTGGCACAAACGCACTGGAGCACACCGCATTGCATCTAAGGGAGTGACAAGACAGACACTGTCGACGCAAAGCAAAGTTTCCAGATGAGATACGCTGCCCAGGTCAGAGTTTATGGCGTCACGGTTTAGTTAATCTAAGATTATTTAAGCAACACACTATTTGAACAGTAACACATGAGTGGCAGCTAACTCGTACCGCAGGGGGAGAGAGAGAGAGAGGTGTCGACGTGCGCCGAGATAACCCAGGCAAGAAATGCGGTGCAGCAGGTAAGACATGTCTGAGAGCAACACTATCTGGGCCGATTCTCCGTACATGGCATCTGAATGGAAACGAGCATGACGGCCCGGCAGGTTTATGATGGTTGTCTCGCTCGGCTTAATGCGATCTCTCAACACCCGCCGTGACCTTGACGCAAACTCTTAACAGGGAAAACAACAAGCCGGGTTGAACGCTTTGAATTGACAAAACTCCTCTTACGCCGTGGGACTATGAAAAGGCCATGAAAGCAATGTTTTCAACACCTTTATCCCTAAATTATTGTAAACCTTTTAATCAATTAACCGTAAGTTAATATTTAAAGGGTGGCTTGAGCCTAAATGAAGACATCAGCTTTCTGTCAGTTAGAGACCCACCTCCCACCCCCGTGTTAATCTTTGCAGGATAACCTCACATTGTAATTATAGCCTTTTGTTCTCTACCACCTTTGCTCATCTTAAGACTGAAATGTTGGCCAGTTCTTCTCTGCAAACCCCGTCAGACTGGATGTGCAGTGTCATAGAGCCATTTTAACGCATCAACATGTTTTGATCTAAACAGTGTAGCTCTGGCTGCATGTTCAGGGCTGTTTTCTTGCTGAAATTTGAATCCCTGCCCTAGTATTTTGCAGTGTCTAATGGGGGTTCTGTCCAGTATTGCCCTGTATTTAGCTCCATTCATCAACTCTCCCCAGTTTACCTGTTTCTGCTGAAGAAAGGCTCCTCCACATCATAATGGTGCCAACACTGTGATCATGGAGATGTAAAACCACATGTTTTTGCATGTGAGCCACAGTTCAGTTTAGGTCTTAGTTAAGCGGGGGGCATTCTTTCACGTGGCTAGTGGTAAACTATAGGGGACTTCTCATGGTTTTCCTTCAACAATGGCTTTCTTCTGCCAATGGAGGCCATGTTTGCATGACTAATGATAGTCCTGTCAACAGACTTTCCCACTCCAGCTACACCAAGACATATTTCAAGCTTGAGACAAAACTTTATATCTTTATAATCTCTGCTTTTACCCTGGACAGGTCGCCCGGCGACTGCTGGAGATGGGCGTCCTTCCAAAGAAAAGCAGGTGTAGAGACTGGACGGATGGATTTTTTTTCCTGTCTGGTGTTCTCCTTGGTCTTGACAATGCTGTTTGTTCACCAAAGTTCTGTCAATGTCAAATCTATTAATAGCGCATTTACAAAGGACAAAAGTGGACCTAAGTTCTTCACAATATCACCAGACAGTAATATAAAAGGACACAAAAAGGACACAGAATACCACGGGGAACATGATATGGTAAAAAGCGATGAGTTTTTAAGAAACTTCTAAATAATTCTGTGGTTTGAGGTTAAATTAGTCAGAAGTGCACTAATGAAATGGCTCTGAAGGTAAGCGGCTGCACTGGATTTTATCAAAGGGTATCAAAGTGAAAGGGGATGTATGCAAATGCACGTTACAATTATTTTTTTTTTTTTTTTGCAAAAACAATACATTTAAAAAAAACATTGATCCTTTTTTCTTCCACTACACAAAGTAACCCATCTTTGTGTGGGTCTATCACATAAAATTGCACTAAGATAAACTGAAGTTTAAGATTGTAATGCATCAAAATGTGAAACGATAAAGTGGGATGAATACTTTTGCAAGTAAATACATACGTACTTGCCCAGCCATAGATGTTGATGCCAGGAGTCAGTCATCAGTGGACGGTTTCGCAGGGCCATTCAGAGCCTGATGTATGAATGTGATGCTTTCTCGGCTCTGTTCGTGCTTTCTGTGCTGGACGCCACCGTCTATAGGTTGTAGAGAGGAAGTTTTGAAAAGTCAGCACTAATAATAAGTTATCCATGAGAAAAACTAAGCCTCTTGTGGACTGGGAATAGGTTTGTCTCCTCCTGTGGATACTCAAAGACAAAAACCAGTAAGAATACTAAAAATATGCAAAAAAGACTTGTGGTGCAGTTTCCCAAGGCCGGAGAAAGGAAATAGACTGACAGTTTCTCCCTGACCCCCCTCACTGTCCCCCTGTAACCTCCTAACAACCCCTTGGGGGATCCTGTCTCTATGTGTAAAACAGACATTCAGAAAAGCATCCTGGAAAGTTCAGAGCCACGAAAACAAGGGGATGTGAGGAAGCTCAATAAGCTTGTACGAGGAGGGCTCAGTCGGTAGATAATCTCAAGGCCACACAGAGAAGCCGTCGCTCCTATAGGGCCTGAGAGCTGCACATCTGCCATTGTTACACAAAAAAAAAAAAAAATTAAAAAGCTCCAGGGAGGTCAGTTGCGTTAAAGCCACCTCTCTTCTTGAGTGTCCGCTCCGGGCCGGGATGTTGACGCACAGGGCAGGTGCAGCCGCTCCCCATATCTGCATCAACTGACCCCAATAATAATAAAAAAAAACAGAAAACTGAAAAAAAAACACAGACATGCCCCCACAAAGCTTGGAAGTCACAAGACAGGGGTTAAACGGACAAAGACAAATCAACCATTTTCTTTAATATCTCTGCAACAATCAGTGCGGGGCTGCAGAGTTAACACAGGGCCCACAGACATGAAAACAAAGGCTGGATTCTTCAGCCTTCAAGATGGCTATGGGAAATGGCATAAATGCCAGCGCTGATAAGTGACCGATGGGCTCAAGTTACTTCCAGCTGTCTGCTGCCGCTCATTGCCTCCGCCAAACGTATGGTTCGCACATAAATGCAAGCTATTCGGTTTGCGTAACGCTCATAAAGTGAATGCCGGAGGTATACACACACACACATATATGTATATAAAGAAAAAAAAGATAAACCGCCTCTGACTTGGGAAGGGTTTATATAGCAGGAATTAATCTCTAGTCCTCTGAGGAGCAACTCTGTTGTACTTCAGCTGAGAAAACACAGACGGCTGAAAAGTCGGACCTCTCCGGGGTGATAGCTGGATCAATAAAATCTAGGGAATACTGGAAAACCTGGATGCAGCATGTGGAAAGAGTCTGACTCAGGTCTACTGGATAATTATGGTAGTTTACATTGTTTGGCTGAACACAGTAAATAGCGTCCACGAGGACCTGTTGGCATTGTTGGCCCTGCTTGTTTTTTTCCCCTTCAACTATAAAAGCCAGATTTCCATATGGACACAGCAAAATGAAAATGATGTTTGCCTTCCAGTGTTTAAAATTACGGGGAATTAAAGAGAAAATAAAATCGAGCCTGTAAAAGACTATTACTTTTTAACACGGGCTGTATATCCGAGCTGTAAACTCTTAGTTGCTTTAAAAAAACAAAACAAAAAAAGCCCCAAAACATAAAAAAACAAAAACAAAAAAAAAAACAGCGCCACTCTGCATTAGCATCACCTCAATACCAGTGAGGGCCTCTTCCTGTCCATTTGGAAAATATAAGTACATTTTCAAGCTGCTGCACACTCCAAAAGGAGAGTGCTTTTGGCAGGCTTTGAAGTTTCACGGAAATAATGCTGCTTAAAAGCATCCTCCGCAACACAGAGAAACACGAACGTGTATTTCAGACAAGAGGTGTGAGTGAGCACTTCTTAGCAGCCATGTAAATCCCCACTGGAGGACTTGTGCTTAATGTGTTTTTTTCTTCCTCTTTCTTGTCTTTCTTGTTCTGACACTGTAGCACCCATCCCATGAAGAGCATTGATTGCTTTTATGAAGGCTCATTATCATCATTCACTTATTATTTCGTCATCTTTCCTAAAGGAGACTAAGCCCTGTCATAATCCTAATGTGATCATTCAGAAATGTTCCATATTTTGCTTGTCTTTCGTCTTTTTTTTCCCCCCCTCCTGTGGTTGGCAAGCATTTTATTTTTTTGTGAAACTTGAAAAAGATACTGCGAATGCAACAAAATACCCCAGCCAAGGAGAAGGGCAGGAATAAAACTTTGCATCACAGCCTTTTATTTTCCCTTCCCTGCAACGTTTAGTGTTTCAGCTACACCCTTTAGGCAGTAAAAACTGTCATCTAATCATATCCTTGTGCAGCCTAAAATGCCATATACGCCCATACCAGCCTGGAAAGGGGACCTTTCAGTGGATTAAAACGGATATGAGGTTATTTTTGTGAGATCCATGATTGCACGAGGCACTCCCACCAAGACTTAGCGTGATGACTGAGGAGGTGAGCTAATATGGTGTGGTGTTGATGCAAAAAGGCTTGTGTAAGTTCAGAAAATGACTACTGCCCTTTGGCTGAATAAACAAATTTACAGTTTAATGTCTTATAAACCTATTGCTGCTGCTGCAGTGGATATGAAACACTGGTACTCAGCGAATGTTTTTTTGTTTGTTTGTTTTTTACTGTGGTCAAAGCCTGACATGGATATATAAAAAGAACACATGTGAAGGATAGTGTTGGAGGTGACATTAAATCCATCCTTTAAGACTAATGTTTAGATAGGTGAGCAGAAATCTGTCCCATAAAGACAACTTCCATGAGATATTGTGCCATGATGTTCAATTTACTTTCTTATACCGGAATGGGTAAAACAGATTACTACTTATCCATAAAAATGTGTGCAAAGCAAAGGACTTGGGGTAAGTTTGCCTCTTAGCCACTTTGAACTGCCATTTCTTACTGGGGTGTTTCTTACTCAAACCCAGGCAAGCCAAGTTTAGTTGTATAGAATATTTAAGCAACTTGACAATTTTAAAGTGCTATACATGATGAAAACACAAGACAAGGAAACAGAAAGTCAAACTAGGTGGCATTATAATGGAAACTAAATAAATGCTGGACTACAGTCTGAACTTAATGATGTTTTGGTTGATAATTTTCATTAGAACACTGAGAGGCAACTATAAACATATTGTTTTTTTTAACCTTGATTTGAAAGAACTCAGTGTTTCAAAATGAATCCATTTTCTGAGAGTTTGTTCGAGATTAGTTGAGCATAAAACCTAAACGCTGCTTCTCCATGTTTGGTTCAGATTATGGGAATGTGGAGAACCAGAAGACCTGAGAGGTTGGATAGGTTGACATAAATTTCAACAGATCTACACAGCCAGCCAGAGTAAGGACATCAGAACCGTGGTGATGTGCTCTACTTTCTTAGTTTTAAGGCAAGGCAAGTTTATTTGTATGGCCCCGGATTGTGTTTGTACATTTCAGTGTCAAAACAATTCAAAGTTCTGTACATGAACAGAACATAAGAAAAGGATACACAAAAAGGAGGACGTGGGCAGCAGCGATGGATGGAAGTTTTTTACTTATTAAAAAACATTTTGTCTTACCATTAGTATACTTTTTTCTCATTTCCACCTTTTGTGGTTCTGATCCCGATGCCTTTGAATCAGTTCTTGGCCCTATTTTGTTTCCACACCTTGCCTTTCATTCACTTCTACCGTCAGCTTCGTGCAGATGTCCCTCTTCATCGCTGATTAAAGTATATTAAAAATGAAGGTGAATGGGCAGGAAAAATGATCAACTTACATCAGTAATTACATTTAATTGTACATCATCTTCTGAGGGCTTTGTGTTCAATCTCATTTGTATTTATTTTAGTTCTGATCTCCAGTTCAGCCATTTCAGTCTTGAAATATATAAACTGTTCTGAATCAACATAACTGTAACTTTCCTCCAGCAGGTAAGTATTTATGTAAATCATATAACCACATGTCCTCACAGCAGACAACAAGCAAAACATAGAAAATAACTTTAATCATCTGTTGTCTGAGCAAGGACAAATGTCTCGTGGCAATGGCGAAATGACAAGCACCCAATCCCAGTTTAGGCCTGCTGACGCTCATAAAGTACGACAAATTATGACCCCCTGATCAACACAAATAAATTCGGAGCGACCTCCTGCTAGTGAAAAACATTTACTTGTGTACGTCACTGCAGTTCAGTACATAAATAAATATTAGATTACTTAAAAACATCTGGTGTACAAAGTGTAGGGAGACAGTTAGAAACTCATGCAAACAATGACGGGTACAAACCATCCTTATGGCAGACGGGTACCAAATGTCCCTTGGCAAAAAAAAAAAAAAAGTTTGGTGCAGGCAGATACTTTTTGTGCTTGGAAAAAGTATGTAGGAAAACAACATGTGGCAGCATTCTATTTTTCGTACTGGGAAAAAGTTGAGTACGAAAAGAACCAAAACTGCAATAGCACAAATAATTGGCCCCCCTTAAGGCAAGTTCCTTTAAACAAGAGACACAAAGGAACAGCAGTTCAATTTTCTGCTCTTTTTTGCGTGTTTTTCTTACTGTAAAAGGTTATTTACAAAATGTCCTGTGGCAGACGGCTACCTTTGGTACCCAAAAAAGTCACGTCCAAAACATCCAACCACTTTTGTATTGAAAAAGACAGGGACAAAGGATTGTGCAGCGGATAGCTGCTTTTCAAACTCAGAAAAAGTCTGACTTAAAATGGCAAACGACTAGTATTGACACTCAAAAAGTTGGGTACGACATGTCCCGTGGCAGACGGCTATTTTTTTGTCCTTGAAATCAGTCAGTAAGGAGGGATGTTGTGGGCTATTTTTCATACTGGGTAAAAGGTGCGTACGAAAAGAACAAAGCTGGAAAAAGCACAAATGATAAGTACTGTTTAAGGCTATGCCTTAAAAACAAATGATCGATCGTAGATAATTATTTGTGTTGTTTGTCCGCTTTCCTCACTAGAAAAGTTAAGCATCAAATATGACTTTTTGTAGCCCAAATAGTTGAGTATTTGTCAAAACAAAAACAAAAAAAAGTTTTGCTTAATATCCATGATAGTTGGCTGCTTTTCGTACGTAGGTGCATAACATCCTGTGGTGAATGGCAGCTTTTTGTGTTTGAAGAGTTGGGCACACAACACTCTGTAGCGGACACCTACTTTTTGGGTAAAAATTGTCTTTTGGCAGATGGCTACTTTTTGTATTTGAAAAGCAAGTAAGCACCGTTTATCTGCTGGATACGTTTTTTTTTTCTTTTTTCGAAAAGATCAAAACTGCAAAAAAAAGAATACAGTAAATAATATCACCCTCTGAGGGTAATTGTTAAAACAAGAGGAACAAAGGAACAAAGTGCTGTTTATTTATCCACGGATGAAACTGCCTTTTTATCATCCAAACACATAATGCAAAACAAAAAAAAAAGAAGAATTTTCATGTTTTTGCTTGAGTTGGTTATATTGTTTCATTTAGACAACACTTCTTCCACTATGCATTTCTGAGCTTGTTTTTAGTTTTTCTGATTATAATGTTCTCTTTCTTCCACATATTTTGTTCCTATTTTTTTTTTACATTATTTAGTTCAGTGTATGTGCTCCTCAGTTTGCATATTTTTATTCTCTGTCCGTCGGGCTCACCTTTATAGTCTCCTTGCATCTGTTGCACATTTATTCCTTTAATTTAAATCGGTAAGCTTTTTCTTTTAGTTTTAGATCTTCAGTTCTTTCGTCTGCATCTGATACAACCTCTTTCTTTAGGTTCAAGCTGAAAAGGTGAAGACAGCTGTCTTGTGGTTTGATGGTTAAAGATAAGATTTTTTTGTTGAGATCATAGCCCATTTCTCCTCTTTAATAAGAGGAGTGAAACTGTTTGATTTGTTGTCAGCAATACAGTTCAAAAGCCAGAACATGAGGTTACATCAGCTCATAAGGTGTGGGAGGGTTTTACATCTGTGAAATCAACATTAATGCTGAAATAAAAACAGGTTAGAAGGAAAGATATGTGTCTTAAACAAGGCCTTATTTAGGTTATTTCTAAATGAAATCTGCTTTTCTATTATTCTGTTTTAAAACGACTTAAAGCTACTAACCAGAACACTGTAAAGAAATCCATCAAATACTCTGTATGCATAGTTTTTCACCTATAGGACATGCCATGATCAGATTTTCTGTTTGTTGTAAGTCTTGATTATCCAATCAAAATAAAACGTATTCCCTCCAAACCACGTGTCCACTTGTACATCTCTCTGGTGACGTCAGCGAGGCCATAAGACAACTGACAGCTGAGCTGGTTTGAGTACAGCCAATTGTATTTCTTGTCGCGTCTCCTCTTTACTCGCATGTCTAAATCAAGTTTCTTCTCTAAAATGTTTACTCATATTCTGCTCGGCTGCAACTGAGCAGTAAAACCCTGCGGGACGACGTCCAGCCATCAGCACCAGTGGCGGTGGTCAGAGGGTCCGGTGGCGCTGATGTATGGCAGCCTCGCCTCTGTCAGTCTGCCCCAGGGCAGCTGTGGCTACTATCATAGCTCACCACCGTCAGGGTGTGAATGCATGTGTGAATGGGTGAATGTAGTGCAAAGCGCTTTGGGGTTGTCGGATTTGATAAAGCGCTATACAAGTACAAGCCATTTACCATTTCTGACATGTGTGAGGACAATGTGACTCTCAGGACATGGGTTTCAGGAAGAACTTAGCAACAATAAAATATTTAGAAGTTTTTTTTTGACCAGTGCAGACTGGAACGGCCAAACTTCATTATCATAGGTCTTCGGCAATAACTTGGCATTAAGATGATTTTCAAGTGTCAATGTTGTTTCCTGGACTGCTGTATTACCTGCTATTTCAACCCAAAATGACCACCGAGCAAACAAATCTACTTTTTATGTCACTGAACAAATTAATAAAGACAAAACATTTTTTTAAACTGTATCAAATCCTGCTGATGGCAACCCATAATCTATTACCCATCTGTGTTTTACTACCAGTGCACACTAATTAGTGAAAGAAAAATTCACCATTGGATAGCAGCTTTAATCTATTCTGGAACCAAATTCGTATTTGAATTTGTCCAGACTTTTCTCACCAGCTCTTCAAAATTCAAACAGTAACAGAAATGAATTTGCGAAGATAATCTGGTCGGCTCGCTGCTTCAATAAAAAAGAACACGGCTTCAACTTGCATGAAGCGAGATCTAAATATCTTGAGCAGAGACTTAAGTCTAACAGCAAGACATTTTTTTTGTATTATTAGGTAATTTGACAGATTGGGTTTGGCCTGGCGGAACATGTTGGACACCCTGCAGCAGATCTGGAGGAAGACAGGGAATCTCATTGACCCCACTGAAACAGTGAGGGGAGAATGTGGTGAGAAGATGGGAATTAGTGCTGAATTAAGCACCACTTTGATTGGAAGCTGATTGACCGACTGTTGGCAAAACATGAAAGGATGACCTTGAATTCTCCAAAGCGCACATGGATTGGCACGCGCCCTCTTTCTCTCTCTGCATTCTGTCTTCTACACTCACCATTCACCAAACACACACACACACACACACACACACACACACACACACACACACACACACACACACACACACGAGCACTCTCTGGTAGGAACACAT
Organism: Fundulus heteroclitus; assembly: GCF_011125445.2. Lineage (NCBI taxonomy): Eukaryota > Metazoa > Chordata > Actinopteri > Cyprinodontiformes > Fundulidae > Fundulus > Fundulus heteroclitus. The sequence continues at coordinate 33,278,758 of NC_046372.1, forward strand.
TTATCATAGAAAAAACACGTACATGTGTGCTGGCACAACGGCGGCTCCATCTCTGCCTTTTTACGCTTTTTTTTTTTTTTTTTTTAAGTGAGAAAAAAAAAATCCACACACAGTCACGTACGACATGCCAGAGTTGGGAGAGCAACTTCAAAGTAAGGCAGATGCAGGGACAGCACTCTCTGAATAAATTTTCTGGCCACCAGTCGATCTGCCCCCAGGCTAAGATTGTGGCTGTTCGCATCTCTCTCCTGACCCCTCATCAGCTCACTGTTACAAGCGATCTCCCTCCTAACATGGAGAACTGTGGGGATGCGGAGGCAGATTGAAAAAAAAAAAAAAAAAAAAAAAAGGGAAAAGGAAATAAGAATTGAGTGAAATTAACTTCCCCCAAACGGTGCATTATCAGCTTTCTCCAAAAGGGGCAACGATCAGCTGATCTGATGATTAAATCCGTCTGAGGGGCTTCATACTAAAACACAGCAGCTAAAACTGAGATATGGAGCCAGCATTTCTCTCTCTCTCTCTCTCATAATCACACACACACTGTATGTGAAACAAGATTGAAGCAAATGCAAAGAACATATAATGCTTTGAAAAAGTGTTTGCGGTCTGACAAATTTCCTCTGTTTTTGCTTTTTCCCCATACCAAAATTTTTCAAATCAAACAAATTTTAAGATTGGATGAAGATACCCCTTGTAAATATAAAAAAGCAGTTTTCAAATCATAACCAATCCGGCCCTCTGGGGGGAAACAAATTAACTTCCCCCTCCTTGTTAAATCATGAATTTACTCTGATTAAATTACATTTTTTAGAAAGCTGAGCTCATTTCAGAAACCAAACCCAGGCCTGATTTTTTACCTGACCTGCAGATATGATAAATCATTTAAATAGAACCTCTCTGATGGGTGAACAATCTGAAAAAAAAAAAAAAAACATAATTTAAAACAAATACCAAAACAGTCAAAAAATAAAGTAACTCATCTCTGTCGGTGTAGGAAGTGTCTACAAAGCCTTTTATTTTAAGACTTAGGATGTCAGTCTACCACAGGGAGAGCCATGATTCAAAACCTGAGAAAACATGCAGGAAGTGGTGAAACTTCACAGAAGAGGCCCGTCAACCAAAATTACTTTCAACTTTCAAATTTTAAATTAGTTAAGATCAGTGTTGAAGATTCAACCGGACAAAAATGCCCTTCACATAGGTTAAAAAACCACTGCTGATAACAAAAAAACAAAAAAAAAAAAACAACAACATTAAGAACCATCTCACTTTTGCCAACAAACATCAAAAGTTTTGAGAAAAATGTACATGGACTGACTAGACCAAAGTAGAGCTTTTGGTTATGTATGGTTCATCTGACCTAAAAGTAACACGGCTTTTAGGAACCAGTCAAACAAGGTGGTGGTAGTGTGACGGTTAAGGTCTGCTTTGCTTCCTCAGGACCTGGACGATTTGCCCGAACTGACGGTATCATGAACTTTGCTCAGCACCAGAAAACCCTGCGGGAGAACGTCCAACCATCAGCACAGGACGGCCATGTTCGGGGGTTAGTTTCTTTTGGCCCGCATTCAGAAACCTCTCAGAGACCATAATAAAGCGATGACATTTATTTAGTGAATACGTGAAGCTCTATTCTCGGCAAGGTCAATTCTGGGAAGGAGAGTGAGGGATGTTAGTGAAAGAGCAGGAATCGTGGAGGAGAGGTTCTGGGTATGTGAGCAGAGCTGGCTCACGGATTTAAGGAGAGGCGGTGGCGGAGGAGGGCGAGATCCCTTTGGTTCTGAGAAGGCTGTTGTGCCGAGGTTTGTTGACAGGTGATACGTTGGAGAGCGGGCGGGCGAGCAAAAACTCACGGGTAAAAGGAGCTGCGGGAGCCGACCAGGGGCTGAGAATCTCCCTGGAAGTTATGGAGACCCTGGAGTTGGCTTGACGGACGCTGGCGGATGGAGAGATGTGCTCAGACCAGATGGAATCCCAGGGCTCGAGATTTCAGGAAACAAAGCGGGTAAGACGGCCTCCAGGGACGATCGGAGAAAACGCAGAGGACAGAGATAACCTCGAAGGAAACGCTGTGATTGAATGCTTGGCAGTCTAGAGCGGCCGTTGAGCGGTCCTCACGCTGCTCCTTGTGAACCTGGGCTGGGGATGAGCAGATTGCTCTGAGATGTGACATTAACCAGCTGCCTCAGGCGCGCCCACCGCTCACAACCCTTCGTTGGAATCAGAGGTCGACAATGGCTCACCCAGCACACTCACACTCCAAACCAAGACAAAGACCGTAAGGCCGACCAGTTGGTTATGCAGGAGAACAGCAATCCAGAGCACAGGAGCAAGGCCACATCTGAATGACACAAAAAAATAAATAAAAAAAATGAAGTTTTGGATTGGCCAAGCACACGTCTGGACTTTAGTACAATTCAGATACTGTAGCACCACCTTAAACATGCATTCATTATTGAAAACTTCCAACTTGGCTGATTTAAAACATTTCTGCTAAAGACGGTGGTGATGTCACAGAGTCTTTGCAACTTTTTGTTAATTCTTCATGTCAGATGTTGCTGCTAAGGCTGGTCCAAACTTGTCATTAAGTTTAGGGGCGATAACATTTTCACAATGGACCAGATTTGTTTAGATTAGCATTTTTCTCTTAGTGAATGAAGCCACAGACTTTGGTGTTTGTTGTAGAGCTAGTATAAAAATGTGTTTAGTGTTCTAAAATGGTTAAGTGTGACAAAACAGCAGAAACAGAAGCAATCTGTAAGGGGTTAACACGTTTCCACAGCACTGTATGTGAAAAAGAATAAAGTTACTACCTGCTTTAGAGCTGGACTTATGCTCTAAATCACAGACTTCATGTCTTCCTGAGTTCAAGGTACTTTACAAAATAATATTACACTTTGGAAATAAAACAGACATTTTAGCAAACTTATGGCTTCCATGTTTGAACAGTTATATCTAACATTTCATAAACCTCCAAACCTTTATACTGCTTTTTTAAATACAACTCTTGTTTGCACAAATAGTACAGTGCAATATTCTCTTATAATATTTTTATTTGTTAATATTTTCCTTCCCGGTAGACGAGCTTTTGTACAATCTTTTCAACAGTTCAGCTTTTTGCTGAAATTACGTTTCACAGCATTGGACCTGCCTGCCTCAGTGTGAACAGATCCGTGCCTCAAGCAGATGTAATAAATCTTATTTATGTTCATCATAACTTAACCATGATGACTATAACCATGTGAATTTAATTTTATGTTCTTTGACTCTAGCCCTTTCAGACTTAGGCTCAGTCCAAATACCCTTAGTTAAAGGCTGTCCGAATTCAGCACAGCAGTCTGAAGCACCATTCCTCCCTGTGATAGAGTTCTTAAATTTCTGTTTTCTTTTTCAGATCTAAACCTCCTACAGTAAAATAAATCTGTTTTTGTTATGAAATGAAACAGGCATCCCTTGAAACACAATAATATAATATAAAAGGAGTATAGATTTTGTAGAAAATAATGTATCAGTTTGGTTTTTTTTTTTATTTTTGTTAAAAAAAATGCCATTTTTAGTTTAGTTTTTTAGTGGCTATCTACCCAGTAAAAATCTTTATTGGTATTGCAGCAATCTGAACATAATTTTGCATGTTTCCACTAGTATTTTGTCAAACAATCTTTGGTGATGAATCTTTGAGGCTGGAAGACCTTCTTACCATCGCCCTAAACTCTAGCTCAGTCCACAGAGTCAAAATCAAATCTAATCAGGCTTCTGGCTGGGCCACTCCAAATGTTACTATTGCCTACAGTCCAAAGAACCATGATGGGAAAAATTCAAAGATTACTTTAAGCCTGAATCTACCAGGGGCATGAATAGTTTTAGGTTGAACTTTAACAGCCTCTTGAAGAGGTGGGAATGAGTTTATTGTGAAAACCTGGACAAATGTACAAATTTACAATATAACTGGATGTAGTTTCAGACCCAACATGGAAAATCTGGACTTTTAAGACCCTCCAGAAACCCTGACTTTTTTTTTTTTTAAACGTGTCATTTGAACTAAAGCAACGAGTTCATGTGCTGTGAGATGCGGTGTTCTCGCACAGGAATAAAACATTACAGGCAACCTGGATTATTTCTCACCGTACTGTTAGAGCTGACGGAGAACAACAGCCTGCTTACAGCAGTGGAGCGTAGTGGCTCACTGCTCGAACACGTGTGTGTGTGTGTGTGTGTGTGTGTGTGTGTGTGTGTGTGTGTGTGTGTGTGTGTGTGTGTGTGTGTGTGTGTGTGTTGGAGAGACAGAGAGGAAAAAAAATAGAGTTGTCATTATTGAACATGTATTCCTGTTGAGCAACTACTGCTACGTGATGTTATTTTTCCCGCGTCGACACTCGTTTTAATATTTGATTATTTATTTTTATTTTATTATTAAACATTTATGAGCGCATGGCGCATGAACACAGAATAAATGTAATTACACCTGCAGGGACATGTGCAGTTTGTAGAAAAAAATATATATGTATATACATTTTTTTGAGACTATAAACACAAGATTGTGGGTGAGTTTCAGTCAAAGGGGGGTATATGCACCACAGGAATGGATGAAGGTAACATTTGAATAATGTGCTTGTTATGTTCTCTGCATACGGTGGACCCCCTAAAAAATACACTGATGTGTTGCCCTGAGGCCAAATAGTCACCTGCATGCACATATACAAGTGCAACAATGTGTATTACTGTGCACTTGATAACCCCCCCATACTAAAATTTATAGAAGCTGCACACTATATGTTGCTTTTAACCGAATACTAATAGACATACAGAGACTCGCACACACACACATACGCACACACACAAACACCCAGAAGGAATCTGGGGATCTAATGAGGCCCGTGGAGACACTGCTGAATTGTCAGTCAACCTTCAGCTCGCTGACACGCAGTCAACAACATCAGTGACTTCTTTTCTTAAACAAGAGCAGCCTGTCGGATGGCATCAGCAGTAAAGAAAAGTCCCGGGTCCACTGGCGTCGGGCTGAAATAGGTGACGGCATAATGAGGGAATAATTCTCTTTTTCACAGCTTTAAAGCACATCTCTGAATCATTGTTATGATTAAGATTTATGTGCAGGTTTCACCACAGGAGCAAAACAAAAAGAGAGAGAGAAAAAAAGTGTTGTAACTACTACTTCCCCTTGTCCTTCCAAGAGTGCTTGCAACACCGAGGCCACAATCCTGTTCCTCAAATGGACCAACGTTCCTTTTTGACTACGTGAGACGGAGAGAGGGATCAGAGCGGGGCTGGACAAAGAAACCTAGGTTTATGAACAAGCATGGGTTAGTTACTGGCATCAAAGTAATCAAAGGTTTTAAAAGGTTACGTTTTTAGAACCGCTACAAACCTTCCTTTTAAGTACTTTAAATGAGAGCCCAGAATGACTGGAGGTATTGTGTGGCACATAAACACAATGTCTGCATATATAAGCAATAAGCAAATAAAAAGTGCTACTAAATTTAGTCGCTATTTATTCCATCTTCTTTCCCCTTTTTTTTTTTTTTTTTTACATTTTTACATGTATCAAAATGAAAATAACCATAAATCAGTATCAGTAGCAGTGTATGTATAAGTGCACCAGGAATAAATTTTGCTGATTAAACGAAAGCAGTGAAACCATGTTTTAAGTTTATGATTACAATTTTTGTGTAAATGCCATGATACGGTGAAAGGAGGTATTTTTTTTTACTGAAGGTTGTTATATCATTAGAACCTCATACAAGCCCATGCGTTTTTATGAGTAACAGATATTTCAGAATGAGCGTCCGTTGCTGCTGTTGGCACACTGTGGGACATTCTCTGACGCCGTTCCAGAATAAGAAATAAAACATCCCGAAACCTGCGATGAATGAGCCGCTCTGGCCACTCACAATAATTTATCACCTGTAATAATAACACAAATATGCAAAACAGAAGCGCTGCATGCTGTATTTCCATGGTAGTTTTCCTCCATTTCCGGGTCTGTGCTACGTCCCGTCCTAGTCCGCCTAAAATACGCTTTTGGTCCGGACCACATAAGCAGACCAAAGGACTTTTCTGGTGGGAATACTCCTTAAGTCTGCACTGAAATGCAGACTTAGCCCAACTCTAGAGCCCAACTCTAGATAACCCCCGTATAAAATATTAGCCCAACTCTAGATAAAAGTCAGGAATGTTCTCTAACAGAAAGTGTTGTACCTGATTATCTGCTGTTATATTTTTTGCTGGGTCATCATAGCAAGAGCTTCTTCCAGGTTTTGGCACATTCTGTCTTTCCCTATACAACACACACGTACAATTTACAATTCATTTTACATTTCCAATTAAATTTAATGAAATGTCACATTTACAAAGGATTGAAAGACACTGACAGCTGGAATCCATTAACAAATTAGGCTCTGAAGGCAAGTGGATGCACAAGATTTTATTCACGGGTATCATAGTAGAGGGGTCTAGATATAAAATACATACTTTACCTTTGAGATTTGTATTTGTAAAAGAAAGTTATAATGAAAATAGAAAACACTCTTCATTTCACAGGTATACTATTACTACTACTACTACTACCACCATAGAATGGATAGAAGATTGTGGGTCTAATGTGACAAAATGCACAACTGTTCAACTAGTATCAGTATGCCTAAAAGACACTCTAGTCACTCTAGTTTATGTTGTTCACATAAACAACGTGAAGTCAAAAATCTAAGAGTGAAGCAAAAACACATTGTGTGAGATTTTTTTTTTGGCTTGCTGGAATGAAACTAGTGGTGTTCCGGACACAATGTTCAAACAGTAAAAAAAAAAAAAAAAAAAAAAATCAAGCAAACATTATTGGTGCTGGGGTGGATGTTGATTGAAGGTCTATTGGACTACTGTGATGGACTACTATTATCATCTGTCATATGTAAAGTGAATAAATCCTCAGTGTTCCAGAAAGCTAGCAGCTAGTCAGATGGATGTCTCTGTTTATGCTGATTTTAGTGTAAATACTGCTCTATTGGTGGCTATTAATCGTCTCTGCTTTTAAATGGCCATACAACTACATGACCTGGTAAAGCCTAGGAACGCACCTTCTTTGAGGCACACAAATGACAGCTTGTTACAGATCAAACAATATAATATATCTTTTGCAGTAGGTCTGGCTTCATGAAGATGTGGACCCCGGGGCGGAGCCAGTTCTGGTGCCCTACTCGTACAGGTTCTACGTAAGCATGGCATAATTTGGAGAAATTCCTTACTCCTTACAAAATAAACAACCAAAATGTCAGAGTAGCCATGCTAGGCTTGCATGCTATGACGTAATACAGTACCTGAATACATCTAAAACAAAGGACGCTCTAAGCATGTACGTAAATGGTGCTGTTTTTACTTCTGATTTGCTTGTGGGTGGAAAGTTTGGTCAGAGGCGAGGCTTTGACATCATTGTTCACAAATAATAAGGTATTGGTTGTCTAAATAAAAATCCCAATAATAAAAAGTATTTCATAAGTTTTTTTTAAAAAATCTATGGCCTCAAGGGTTCAAAAATATATTGTTGGAGCCTGGCTAAAGGCCGATTATGACGACCTCTAGCCAGGGTCCCTTATCACAACAAACTCAACAGCTGTCTAGTGTGAAAGTATAGACTTTTCATATTCACTAACATCACAGTGGATGTGTGTTTTTAAATCTTTTAATGGCGATACCAAGTTTTATTACCTCTTTTTCTTTTTTGTTCCAACTTGTTCTCTTACCCCAGACACGTATAACGCTTGGAACACTATCTGGGTTGTTGACATGTGCTATATAAACTTATGATTGATTCATAGAAGTCGTTTTGAATAAGGAAACTGCTACTGGTAACAATCTGAGGATCCTCACTACAAACCATCTGAACTATCTCTAAAAATTAGGGCCGGAACCTAAATCGATTTTAGGAATCCATACTCTCTTGGACTGTATAAGCTAGTATTGAGTGGAAAAGGTATAATTGATAATAATGAGATTAAAGATGCAAAATGTGAGATGTGACAAAAGTGGACATATGTATATGTTAATATAAAACAATGATTGAAAATAAAAAGTGAAAAAAAATAATAATAACGAGATTAGCACTGCATCATTGCAGCAAGACGTTCCACTCTTAACCTGGGGTCTTTCGACATGGATCTTCCACGTTCTCCCCCTTCATGTGTGGGTTCTCTCCAGATAGGTCATCCTTCCACAGTCCAAAACCATGACTGTTAAGTTAATTGGTTTCTCTAACTTGCCCATAGGTATGAATGTGCGAGCATGGTTTTCTATGCTGTGTGTCTCTGTATTGACCTGTGATGGGCTGACGACCTGTCCAGGGTGCTCCTCAGTTCTTGCTCAATGACCTCTGGCAGCAGCCTCCCCTTCATGGATGAGCATGCAATGGATACATGGCGGTGGTTTCCAGTCTGGCTATCTGTTAGCCTTCCAGAGAATTCACTTTTCTGTAAACATGTTCTCACATTTGACATATTTTTACTAAAGGTAAGGGAATTTCAACTTATAAGAATATCATTAAAAAATATATAAGATATACATTTAATGGGGCCTAGTCACCAGAACCGGCCCTAGCCATTTTGGCACCCTGGGCAAAATTACGGTGTGGCACCCCCACCATAGGCCTGTGCACACCCCCTACTAATTATTTAAAACTATGGTTGGTAATCCTTTTCAGAAACAACCTTTAAAACTAGGTGAAAAGGTAGTAGTAAATACATTATGTATTTAAAAAAAATAACAAAAAAATATGATCAGTATGAGAACTTGGGCCTGTAAAAACTCTTACCAATCCCTGCCTAATGACTAAATGGCATTTCTGGGGGGATCGCCAGTGTGCGTGCACGTTCCCTGTTAGTTTCCACTTGCTGGCTTTACACTTCTCGTGTTTATGTATCTAGTTAGCTTTGGTCTTAGCCTTTCATTGTAGCTCCGCTGCTCTCACCATATACTTTGACAATGTCCGCAAGTCGGAAGACAAAACTGTCTTACATGTTTATGAGAAGAAGAGGAATGCCTCAGAAGAAAGAAATAATTACAGGTAGAGGTGCGCATTATTATATGTATATTGTGTTTTAGGACTAGTTGCAGTTTTAGATGTTGATTGTGATAATCTGGTGATATGGCATAGGCCTAAGTGTTGTCTAGACTATAATGAAGTGGTGTTATTTTGTGAACTTGCCAGACTGCTCTAGCAGTTTTATTATTTTGTTTACCTGATCCCCTATTATATCCAAATCACTGGTGGATGTGTATCACAAATCTCATCCTGTAAATATGTTGCAAAATCAGCATTAGCCTGGGAAGGAATCCCAGTTGTGATCTAATGTCGGATGTCAATAGAATAAAATAAGAACATAACATTACAGCTGGCTTTTTTAGGCAGACAGTGGATGGTGTTCTCTGCAGCAGGACATAAAGTTCAGGCTGTTTCCACATTTGAATACTTCCCTGAGGGGGGAGTCACTGAAGGTAACTCGCTGCTGTTATTTATTCAATTAGTGAAGTTTACTCTGTTGTCCACTAAAGTAAACTAGCTTTAGCTAATAGCCCTCTCTCTGCATGTAACATGATGCTCTCCCCACTTCTGCTCCAATTAAGCTAGCGAGCTACAAAACGTTACGTAGTGATTTTCAACAAACACCGAATTACCTCTGTGTTTTTCCTGCTTTGCCTTCTCTTCTATTCTTCTTTTCTCCCCGAGCAGCGACAGCTTTGGCTTTTTTTGACATGCTTCCATCTCCAACGTAACTTCTTCCCCATAGACAGACTGCGGAGTGATGACCGGTTGGTGTGTGTGTGTACCAGTGTCGACCGCTGGACGCTTGTTATACTGCGCTCTCTGTACACTGTGTGGCCATCAGAAGATTGCATACTCTTAAAAGAGTACCTTTGGACTAAAGTGCTTTGTAGAAGTTGTAGTGGGTTTTGGTAATTTCACAAAATAATGGTAGGCTATATATAGTATGATTAGTTGTAGGCTATTGGTATATATATATTTTTTTTAAAACTCCGTCCCTGCTAGTGACGTATTTTGACCATACGAAGAAAACGCAAAAAAAAAAACAACAGCAACATATCTTTATCTTCAAATAAAACAATATATGCCAAATGTTCGTCCTGATAGCGTTTACTTAGTCCTTTTTGAGTCTGAAAAGAGCTTTGCATGTGGCTCGATCATCAGACATAAACATCGTTATGCCATCCACTGGCCAGCGGTACCGCAGAACTGCAGAAAGCAAGATGGCGACACAACTACTGTAAAGGCTGAAACACGCCAAACCGTCCCATCCGTCCGAAAATCGCGTCGCAGCAATTAGATCTGGTCGAAGTGAAAGGGGCCAGGCGGACCAGCTTGCGGTTTTCTGTACCTGTACTGCGTAACTCCGACCATGATAGAGGCCTTCCCCATCTTAGTCGGAGCTACGCAGCATCCATGAGTCAGACAGGAAGAGAGACACTTTGGCAAACTAAAACACATCCGCTTTGGGAAAAATGCAAAATAAAATCTCCAAACCATAAGGTCAATGGAAAACAATTTCTGGCCTGGTTTGTCCCCACGTAGGTCCATCCTGGAAAACGCACAGTTCAATAAATAATCAGTATAACATTTCAATAAACCATTTACACATAGTAGGAGCTCAGAAGTACAGCAAACAGATAAGAAGTTTAAACAGCAATCTTCTCTGAGTTTGGAGCAGCAAATGCAGCTTTACGTTTACCGCCCAGCTTGTTTACGTGGGTGCCACCAATTTGAGGTAGCCCATTAATACTTGATCTCACAAGTCCAGTGGTCCACAGGAGCCTCTACGCAGTCAGTAGGTGAGGAAAGAAATCTGTACCAATCCGAAAGTCGGGTAGGACAGATCGGATGGTTTGGTGTGTTTCAGCCTTAAGAGCCAGCAGACCGTCCTGTAATGCCTCGCAGTAAAGTAGATCAACCCATTCTACGGGGTTAGGGTCACTTAACCACTTTCTTTTCGCTCCTCCGCTGGGCGTTACTGACTCGGTCGGCTCCATCACCAGACACACACATATACACACCTCTTTGAATGCTGAATCGCACGTCAATGTCTCCGCCATATTGGAGGTGGCATAGCGGAGCAATTCGGAGAGGATGCCTCATTCATGTGCTGCATGGATTTGTACCAACCGATTCACAGCACAGACTAGATCTACTGGCATTATTACCTTTCACAGGTAAAAAAAAATAAAAATAAACATATAATATATACATGTGATGGTAATCATTATAATATCATTATAATGACATGTGTCTGTTGGCTCCATTGCCTCCCCTTGTTTACTCACTGAGCGATTGCGCAATATCGTACTTGCGGTGATGTGGTCTTGTTATTGGAAATATACAGAAAAGCAATAAAAAAAAATCTGTGAAGTCATGGTATGCGACTGGGGCCATTTATGTGTAAATAAAAATTCCTCTTAGGACCCTGTAAAATCCTGTAAACTAATGATGAATTAGAGGAGGAGAACCCAGATCATTATAATTATTATTATAATAATAATAATTATTATTATTATTGTGTAGTTTTAGCTGCTGTACTCGCACTTGTGTGAATGTGTGTGTGTGTGTGTGTGTGTGTGTGTGTGTGTGTGTCTGGGGGGTGGGGGTAGGTGGCTTGAGGGTTAAGAATAGCTGATCTGCATGCTGCTGAATGAAGTGTCGGTTTTCAGCGCTCTAACTCCTCCTCTACGGACGGGGCTGCTGCTTTCCTTCCACTCGAACAACCCAAGTAGTTTTTCGGAGCGCACTCTCCGGCAGCAATGTGGAGGGAAGGGGCGAGCAATTGAGCAGTGTTGTTTTTTTTTTCTTTTCTTCCATTTTCCCCACTCCCACTTCTTTTGAGTTCTCCTTTTTTTTCCCCTAGTTTTGAACTTTGCGTAGCTTTTTTTTATTTTTAGGTCTGTACGCGGAGGGGGAACAGAGCGCAACACTGTTCAATAAAGGGAAGGAAAGCAGCTCCGCGACTCGTCTTTTCTTTTTTTTTTTTCTTCTCTCTTTCACTTGAGCCATTGTTTCTCACGCATGGATATTAAGGAGATAAAGTCGGACGTGCTGCTCTCTCTTCCGCAGAGGTTGTAGTTTAATGCTGGCTCCGTAAGGAAGGAGAGAATCGTTCCTATATATTCCTCAGGAGCACAAGAGCTAAAAACACGCACAGGAGGACCACAAGTTTGTCCGCAAGCGGCGAAGGACGCGAAACTTTGCCAAGTTTGCTGCGCATCCGGCTGCAGAAGCCAAACGTTTATCGATATTCTTCCAACTTTTTTTTTGTTTGTGTTTTTTTTTTTACTGTGGATTATCATCACAAGCCTGGTCATGGATCACGGAATTAAATTCCGAGGATGAAAGGGGAGTTGTGAAACATGAACTATTGTAGTTAGCTCTCTCCACCAGTGGCACGTTTTGGACTGTACGCTGAGAAATAGAAGAGAAAAAAAAAAAAACTGCTGTTGCGCTTGTGTGTGCGTGTTTTTTTTTTCTTCCCTTCCTTCCTTTTCGATCCCTTTCCACTCGGGTGCCAAAATGCCACAGCTGAACGGAGGCGGCGGGGACGATCTCGGGGCCAACGATGAAATGATCTCGTTCAAAGACGAAGGGGAGCAGGAGGAGAAGATCTCCGAGAACGTCTCCGCGGAGAGGGATCTGGATGACGTGAAGTCCTCCTTGGTGAACGAGTCGGAAAACAACAGCAGCTCGTCAGACTCGGAGGTAAAACACGTTATGCAAAATGGAAACAGACAGGGGAGGAAAAAAAAAAAAAAGAAGTGGTTTACAGACAGGAGTGTGGAGTTTTTAATCCATGTGCATGCATGTCCTCCCTTTTCTGCAGCAGGCAGAGAGGCGCCCCCGGACCAGACCCGACTCAGAAAGTTATGACAAAACAAGAGATTACTTCACTGAAGGTAAACAATCCAAGATCCGTAGTATTTTTTCTTCCCCTTACTCTCAAAACAAATAAACAAAAGGATGAGAAAACGAGTCGCCTTTGCCTCAACATAAACCCCTAAGTTTCCCTCGCTTTCTCTTGCAGCACTAAGAAGACAGCAAGATGGTGGCTTTTTTAAGAGCCCTCACTATCCGGGCTACCCGTTTCTTATGATTCCTGACCTCACCAACCCATACCTATCCAATGGTTCGCTGTCTCCCAGTGCAAGAACAGTAAGTTCCCCGCGTGGGATGCTGTGCTCACTTGCTCATGCTTTCTCTCAATTCTGTCATTCTCTGCAAAAAAAAAAAAAAAAAAAAAAGAAGAAGAAAAAAAAAAAAAGGAAAAAACTTTGGCCGTATGTGAAAGTTCCTTGCGCACTGCCAGACCGCCATATTCCCTCCAAGTGGCCTCTCAAGGAGCAGTACTAACTACCTCTTTGTTCTTTTAGGGGGTATAAATTTCTCCCTGCCACCCACTCTTTGCATAGGCTTGCATTTGAACTTCTTGTTCTGTATGGACTTCAGATCTGTTCGTTATTTTTTTTTATCTGTAAAAAAAAAAAATCTCAAAACACTTTATCCCCCACCCCCTTCCCCCCATTGGCACAGACTTATTATTTCAGTTTATCTTATCAGGAACAATTAATCTTATGTTTCAGAACAGAGGTGGTCTTCTTCAAGCTTCTATCGCAGGAATCCTTGATCTTGCTGTGTTCTTTGCATCCTCTAGTTTCCTTTTCCTTGTGATTATAGTGTTTTTTTATTTTTTTGTTGTATTTGACAAATTCAGGTGTTATTTTACAGTCTGACAAAGCAACAGAGCCAAGACAGCCATAGCCTTAAGTCTTACATATAAGAATCTTAATTTTATGCCACAAAGAGTCTCAGATATTTCATATTTTCCCTAATACATTTATTAACAACTAGAATTTGTACTTTTATTCCTTTGTTGCTTCTTCCGTGACTTCTCCTTTATGGTATAGTGTTTTTTATCAGTTTGCGAGTCAAAAAAACCGCAATATTCTCCCCTGCACTCCACGCAGCAAGACGGCTGTTCTTGTTGCTTATATCCTGCAGTGGCAACGGTGCAATGTGTCGCGGTCCACTGCAGCTCCCCGTGGAAGACGTTCTCCAGAGACTTTCAATGCCTAGATAAGACCGACGGTCTCGAGCAAGTGTTGTTGACGCAGAGTTCGCAGGGCTGCGTTTACTTGTTGCATGGGGGGGGGGTCACGCCGTGTGTTTGCAGGACTTTTAAACTCATTACCGCATTAGTTTGTCTGCTGCGGCTATCTTGGAGGCACCTTTGGCAGAAAGGTTGGCTCCAAACATTCGGGATCGGGGGTTTATTAGAAAAATTGAAGTGGGAGCTGTGCAAACTTCCTTGGGATAATCCCTGTTTTCCTCTGGGCTAGTCCACCCCACCACCCCCGCCCCCTCCCCGCCATTCCCTACCCCATCCTTGTCACATCCCCTCCCCAAAAAAACAAGTACTTTCGTTAAAGCCTGGCAGGCATCTGTCTGAAGAGACACCCCACCACCCTACCCCCCCCCCCCCCTCTGTCTCCCTTTTCACTGTTTCAGGGCCACTCACATCACCTCCCTGCACCTTCCATTCAATTAGAAAGGCGTTAGTTGACCATTGTTATTCTGAGCAGTCTTGATGGCTTCATTGGAGGTCTCCATTGGGGCTCATTAACTAAATGGCTGCCTCTGCTCGGACCATGTGATGCGTAGCCGTCTCTGTCTTGTTGGTTTTGGTGTTTGAGAGGAATACTAGCAGGGGGTTGCTATGTTTTTTTTTTCCCACCTTCACCTTCTTCTCATCACTTAAGTTAAGTCTTTTTTTTGGTCAGTGAACCCCAGATCAGATTTGAGCCTTCTCAAAAAAGTGGATGGATTTTATTATTTTCAGTCAGAACGTAAATGCACGTCATCTGGGTTAGAAAAGCCTATAATATTGCAGCCAAGAAGTTCTTTGCAACTGCAGCATTGCAGATGTTAAAATTGCGACAGTGATTTGATCAGTGGGACAGATTTAGCTATTGCTTCACTTTGCTCCTTCGTCAAATTGTTCCCCCATTTTGAACCCATACAAAACCATTTGGCCCCCTTCTACTTCCATTTCATTCCTGTAAACAAACCCTTTTGTATTCATTTATCTGAACCTTTGCATATCAGCTTAATTTTCATTGTTGTTGAGTCTTACCAGGGCTTATGGAGATAAGTGTTTAATTCTCATGCATGATCTAAATCTGTTGAATGTTTTTATCAGAAAACTTTGCATAGCACCCTATTGCCCTTTATTTTGAGTCTGATTCCTTTCTGGGCCAGTTAACCAATGGCATTGGACAGCTAAGAAACCTCCTGGTCAAATCAAATTAACTGATCCCTCTTTTGCTGGTTGCTAATATTTAGTGGGGACATATACTCAGGCTTCCCTACAGTGGAATAAATAGCATATAAAAATGAATGAGTTGTTCTCTAAGAGGGTGTGAAACGGTCCCCCAGCAAGTACAAATCTCCGTGTGAAATACGAAAGGGCCGAAGCTATGACATGGTACAGGGGTGAAATGACCAATTCCCATTTCCATTATTTGCTGTTCTGATCCTGTTTGAACCATTGTTAGGAAATATGACCCCTGACCAAACCAAAATTACACCTCGTGTTGCTTACAAGGTTGCGGCAATGTGTTAAAACATCGCGAAAAGTCTTAAATTCCAAAAGTACAGCTTTTTTCATACGCATTTTAAGTATGAGATGTTTTGGTGCGTGTATTTTTTTGTTGTATTTGACAAATTCAGGTGTTATTTTACGCTCTGACAAAGCAACAGAGCCAAGACAGCCATAGCCTTGAGTCTTACATTTAAGAATCTTAATTTTATGCCACAAAGAGTCTCAGATATTTCATATTTTCCCTAATACATTTATTAACAACTAGAATTTGTACTTTTATTACTTTGTTGCTTCTTCCGTGACTTCTTCTTTATGGTACAAATCTATTTCAAAGAAATACAGTAAGGCCTTCATTTTATACTTTTTTTGTGAGTCTGTGTGAAAAAACAAGTTATTCTTCAGCGTGACAAAGCCACAAGGCCCAGACAGTCATGCTTCCCTGTGAACCTTCAGAACCACGTTTTCTATTAAACATCTTCATTTTAAGCTGAAAAAGTCTTAATGTGCCGTGTTTTCCAAAACAACACCCAATTTTCATTTAGGTGAATCCTAAATTTGTACTTCATCACACAGAGTCATTCATTCACAAGCTCTGAAGTTGACTTATCTGGTGTGTTAAAAAAATAATTCAAAAAGCAATGCATTCAACACACCCAAACGTACAGAAGTCCTGTATTTATTGGACTCACGTAACCACTTTTTTTATATTGCTGAGTAGAAAAACAATATAAAAAAAATCTTGTTACATCATTTGTTGTCAAAGTGAGTTTGCCCCTAAGCGGGTTAGTAAAGGTAGTAAAAAATTACCAAAACTATAAAACCATGCACTGGGGAAGAAGAGAAATGCTCTTGGTGGGTTGCTTTTAAGGAAACCCTCTTTGGTCGCAGTGTTTTAGGTCTACTACTGGAGAAAAAAAAGAACACTACCCCAATCTGATCTACAGTTACTACTAATCCAGCCTCATCTCAGTCCATCTCTTTGTTTTCTCGTGTAAGCCTCTCCCTTCCTCGTGTTTTTGTGGGATAAAACTAATTTTAAAATTAAAACAGCCATCTAAGCAGCTTCAGGCAACGCGGGGGAATAATTAGACTCTTTTTCTAGACGTCTAATCCTCCATATTTAAAAAAGAGAAAGAAAACGGGGTCATTGGGACAGAGTGCGCTGACTGTGTCAATCATCACTGTGGCAGAAAACAAGCAGACAGACAATGGCTGGCATACTTAGCGGTCGTCTTGAGGTCTCCATATTGCCCTGCCCTCATGGCTTAGTGTGAATGCAACGCAGTGAGTGTGATTGATGAGAAGGCTCATGTTGGAACCTTTTTAGACTCGCATTCTGGGCGCTGGGGCTGTTCAGACCTGCAGATCTCTGTGTCGTGTTCGCGGCGGTCCGATCCGCCGGCTGATATTTTACAAGTGGCCTGCACCAGCACGTCCGTCCGATGGGCTCGGTTAAACCTGTTGAGCTCCTGCGGTTAAATTTATCGCTGCATCACCGCGCTGCCTGTGAGAAATGCGCAGATTAGCCGGAGAGGTGGGTGCGAACAATCCTGGCGCTTGGCAAACACTTTAGGGTATTGCGTTTGGCTCGGAAAACTCTGCCGGGACCGAGAGGGTTTGTTTTACGGGCTCCGGGTGGTATGCGGTCGTGCTTGTGCTGCGTGAGGCGTATTAAAAAGTTGCGTCTGTCAACCAGACTGCGTGATTCATAGCAGGCAGCAAAATCCAGCGTTTTTTTTAATTTTGTTTTCTGTTTCAAGGTGGGGGACCTGCGCTCTCACAGCTCCGAGTGCACAACGTTGTAATGGCTGATGTACGCCGCCGTGCAGTTTCGTGCGTCACGTGTTCGCCGCGCACGCAGCAAACGCGACAAAAAACCGCGAGCCGTTGCTCAAGAGCCGTTACGCAGTCATTTCGCTCAGGAATGCACCGCACGATAAAGGATTTAAAGTCCCCAAGTCGATGAAAAAAATCCGAATGTGGCAACCCCATCACGAGCAATGAGAGACAGGCCTACATGGGATCAGCGCAGAGTTCCCCCGAGGGCCAAGAATAACTGATTTAAAGCCTGCTCAGAGCTGACATTCCGCTGTAATCCACCGAGAGCTGAGGAGGAGGTTTTATGTTTGCAGAGATGTTCCACCAGACTCCTGCCTGCTGTGGTGCACCCCCCACCCCCCCTCCAAACACACCCCTTATACAAACTCAGCTCGATAAATCCAGCTCATTGTTCCGGCAGAGACCGGCTAGTGCCAGGTTTAATTGGTGAACTCGCACCCCGCCGGACGCCACTTTTTTTTTCGACAACCTCGCCAGCCGCGCTGTCGTCATCATCGCCGCCACTCAAGAGCGAAATGCCTCTTGTGTGCGAGAGGTGGCAAGTAGGCGAGAGCGAGGCGAGCCGCTCAAACATATCTTCATCAAATAACGCGGTGGGACGCTCAAACTCCCGAGCATGATTGTTGAATAGAGAACCGTTTTGAGATATGAATAGGAAAGGCTTGCATGAGTCTGAACTTGTCAGTGGCTACGATTGCATGCCTCCGACTTCTTTTTCTTTTCTCGTCTTTCCATTCTTTCTGCTGCCTTTGGTGCTCAAAACGAGCGGACAAAGGAAAGTCAACACAGACATTGTCCCGCTGAATAAAAGGGCCTCTCCTTGCATAAGCAAAGCCTGTTTGTGTGGAGGTGTCTTTCATCAGGTGGCTGACTTGGCATTTCACTCACCTTGCCGTGTGTGTGTGTGTGTCTGTATGTGTGTGTGTGTGTGTGCAAGAATGAGCAAACATGCAGCCATGCGTTCTGTATGTTTGTCTGCAAGTTCCCGAGTATGGGGGGAGGGTTGGGGGTGGGGGTGGAGGGGCGTTCAGGTGAGGCTGTGTGGATATTTTGCAACAGAGGGCACAGTGTGCACGGCTCACGTTCTGACAACCGTCTATGTTGTATTCCTGAATCTCAAATATTTTTTCAGCCAAGCGCTGTGTCAACAGAGCCAACGTCTCTGACTAGGTTTTTAGTTTTGAAAGGAGTTTTCCTTCAAAGGCAAACACATCTACAGCAATCTGGTGGCTCTGTTCAATTAGAAGCAGATTCACGGGAACGCTCGGGGCATCTTGGCCTGGAGTGATTAATTTCGATAATGATCTTTTATGCTCGGGCTTGGAAAGTATAAAAAAGAAACAGGTGATTACAGTCTAAATAGTTACATAGCTCCACCGCTTTTATATGCTGGTGGGCAATTGAGATCAGATGTAATTAGTGTGAACACAAACCAAAGCTGCTTTTAGCCTCTCCTGCAGCCTTTTCATTTCGGCTGTTACGCGAACATGGATCTCCCATTTGCATTTCCTTTTCATCATGGATGCCCGTGCTCACTTCCTAACCTCACTCGTACAGATCTGTGTGAAATGGTGTCAGTCCTGGTCTGCATCCTTCCCTCTCTGGTCTCTGTGGAGGGCTTGAGCTTGGCGTCAATTCCTCCCTGCTACGCCATAGCCTGCTAGCGCGCTACCTAACCCACCCACTCGCCCGCTTGGCATTAGAAATTCTGTTTATAGCGCTCTCTGGCTTCTCGAGCGCAGGGCCCATCAGGAGCATCTCTGCACCCTTTGAGGAAAGGATAACCAACATCTCCCCTCTCTAGCCGCAGACTCCCCATGTTCAGCGACATCAATGAATCCTTTTGATGTGCCAAGATGAATATATGTGTGCAAATGTTTTTTATTCCCCCCTTCTTTTTTTTTAAAATCAATTTATGTGTTTTTCAGAGTTGCTATGTTTGGCCCGGGCTGCTGCTGGGTTTGGGGCATTGCTTTTCCCCCACCGACACTCTGGCAAACTTGTGTTTGAGTTCAAAGTCTTGGTGGGTGAAGATGAACACCTCCATTGCACCTGGATTCACCCCGAAGTCTCGAGTTTTAAAGCCTTGAAACAGATTCGATCTGTGTTCTTGACCTTGTTTCGGCAGGCTAACAACAAAAAAAAACTCCTGTTGCAGAGTCGAAGATCTGACTTTTGCAGCGAACTCAGAACCTGTAGCCGTTCATCGAGGAAACTGCTGGTCAAGCCCACGCATGTACTGACTCTGCTTTGCAACAATTACAATCTGTAGAGGATGGTAATCACTGTAGGTTTGGTTACTCTCAGACCCAAACACAGCAACGGATAAATTTATAGGCGCTAAAGCTTATTCTCTGGTGCTCAACAGATGCTAATCCAAAAAAAGAAACCTTTTCGCAGGGAATTAAAGCTGTGGACGATTGAGGGGTTGGGGGAGGAGTCATGTATCAAGCATTTTGTGAATACCAGCTTAGTCCTTTCTGTTCTGTGGTATTAGCCAAGTGTCCTGGTGCAAATGGGGAGGGCAGGGCCCCAGGAATTGTAGGAATAGTCACATACACTTGAACATGTAGCCACTTCATAAAGAAAGTCGGTGTTTCTATTTGTATTACTTAATGTCCCAAAGGTTTGCAAAAAAATACAATGACAACTGATTCTGATCATATTAATGTCATATATTAGAATTAGTCTCATTGCAACACAGCTAAGCTAAACAGCTTCTAAAAGGTTTAGTTTGTAGGGCCCCAAAATGTTACAAAGTAGGAAGAATTTGCTAAAGCGCAAAATGACAGTTAAATTTCTTATTTTGGCTTAATCAAAAGACCAAAACCCAAAAGAGTATCTATTACTTTTAAGTCAAAAGGATAATTCAGAACTGTTGAAGCAGTGTTCTAGTAAATGGGTTCTAACTTTCTTGGCATCTCTTATTACCTGGAAGGTTAAAAAATGTGACCAAAACAAACCTTTACTATCTTAAAATACTCTCAAATCTTCAAAAAAAATATCTCACCAGCTCACGGAAATGCTATTTTACAAACTATAAAATCATTGTCGTGTTTGTGTTGGACGGTTGACTATTTGCATGGAAAATCAAAGTTGGAGGCGGTGCGCCGCCAATAATGTTCCTGTGTGAGACACATGTTGAGAACAGGACATGTAAAGCATTTCAGGTAAAAAGAAAATGTGATAGAAACGAGAAGTTCGGAATAATCTTAACCACTTTCTGATAAAAACACTAGCTTTAGCCTCTGGGAACAACCGTCCGTGTTTACAAAAAAATTAAGATTCAGAGTTATGTATTACAGACAAGATATAAACCTTTTCAAAACCTTAAAAAAAGTTTTGTACTATACAAAGATTTTTTTTTTAAATTTCTTATTTGTTTCTCTAATACTTTATAAAATGAATGTTATATAACGCTGAAATCATTTCATTCAGATAAATCTTCACGCAAACTAATTGTAATTGTATTTCCACTTGTAGAGATTACTGTATATATATCTGCTGGCCGTGGGTAAATTGATGTGTTATACGACTGTGTGCTCCATTCATCACCATAAACTGTAACATTCACCTCAACCAGAGAAATGTTTTCTTCCGTAATTGTACCATAAGTTTTTAAGCTTCTTTCTATTAAAATGTGGAGGAAGAAAACACACGCACACGCACACACACACTCACACACACACACACACACCCACACACACAAAAGCCTTTAACAGGGCTTCATCAGTCTGGTATTCCAACCAGCTGTTTTCAGTTTAAGCTCTGCAGGCAGCAGGAGAGGAAGAGGGAGAGGGAGAAAGGAGCAGGCAGGAGGAGAGATTGTTGATGAGATGTGGTGGTGGGAGCATAAACTAGGGCAGATACGGGTGCTGCTATTCGTTTCCCTGCTATCCCAAGGTGGGCCTGCTTCCAGACCTTGAGGCACTCACTTATCAGGCGGATTTCTGTCTCCCACAGAGCACGGTTTCTCCTCTGTAGACCACAATGCCTCGCCGTCGCCCCTTACAGTAAGAGCCCCATCAAGACACGGCAGCAGGATATCAGATCGTGCTCATGTAGCATCAGCACTCCTCTAAGATTTACATCAGGCTCCTCTTCAGGTCACGCACGGGGCAGGCGGTCTGTTAAAGGCCATGTAGAACAGTACGTGAGTCCTATCAGCGAGGCTGTAGTGGCCATACTAAATTAAGAAGTGGGTGAGTATCGGTCCAGGGTAAGGTTAGCTGACAGTGAGCGGGACAGCTGTTCTTTTTGTTCAACTTATAAATCAGCATGGTTACTTTTCTCAGAATTTGTTTCTGTAATGGTACAGCAGCTTTGAGGCCTCTGGTCTGCCTCGACAATTAGACCTGCATTCATAAAACTGAGATAAAAAAAAATTCCTCTTGTTCTTAAATTTGGCTGGCCTCGGCTTTAGCAGGTTATCAGCCAGTGCACATCCATCTTTTTTACACGGTTCCATTCGCAGGGCTTCTATGTTCTTAACTCCACAACTACTGGAACCTAAACTAGAGACTCATCCACCATCTGCAGTATCTATTCTCCAAGTCTAAAAACACATGCAGTGCATGTAACAGATCTTATGTCTGACTGCATAAATCTTGAAGGCAGCCAGGGGGAATTTTCCATGTTTAATACAATCATATAAGTAGGACACATGTTAGTCTGTGCTTGCTTTGATGTTGAAGTTGGTGTTGAATATAACAGAAAAGTGTGAGTTGGAGAAAGACGAGCTTAAAAGATTTATCAACTATACTACATAACTGATTTGTTATAAATAATTCAGCTGCTTTGAATGTGAGGTCTTGGCTCACACAAAATCGTATAAATTCTAAGATTTATAGTCAACAAAATGTAAATATTCTCAGTAACTTTATCGACATAATCAGTAGAGATGTCATTATACAGCCGGCTTACAAAACCATATGATGGACTAACTGGGGTTCACGAGAACGAGACAAGATGTAATTCCCTTTCTTTATGTTACATACTTGTTTGACAAGTCCATATGTTGCCAGTTCTAGGCTTCTTAATTTTAGGGGTTGTCCTAATGCCCAAAAAATTTGAAAATGCTAGGTTTTTATTGGTTAAAAAATACAATCAAAGGTTTCAAAAATATCAAACTGTGTTTAAAAAAAAATATTTTGGATGTAGAAATATCTTGTTCTAGTTTGACCACACAATTCTTTTTAGACTGTGAGCTGGAGATTAGAGCTACACAATGAATGAATCGCAGTAGTCATCACAATGTCGGTACATTATTTCAGTCAGATAACTGCTTGGATGCAAACTTAGTTAGCTATTACGTTTTTTTTTTGTTTCATGCATATAATGCTTTACAAACCTAAAACATCTTTTTTGACTTGCATGGACTCTCACATATTACTTATGTAGTTTTGATTCGCCAGGATGATGCCAAGGAGAGAACAATTTGGAAAATGTGCATTTTTTGCAATTTAAATTAGTCATTTCACAATAAAACAGTATGATAATTGTTTTTCCTATTATTGTGCAGCTGTCGTAGAGATCAGACGTTGACCAGACACCCTTTAGTTTAGCGCCAAAATGTCTAAAGGAGAGGCAGACTTGTAATTAGCAGCTAATAATTAGCCAATCGTGGTTACATTGTAAACTGTTTGTATCTTGGACTAAAAAGCTTCTCTAGATTGCTAACTAGAAATGAGCAGAAGACCAGTCTAAAAAATGGGCTAAAAGGAGATTGTTATGATCATTTGCGGTTAGCCAGTAAAGGTATTCATACAAAACAGAATACTGGTCTGTAACTTCTAAGTATTTTAAGTGGTACTCCAGTGATGATGAAATGCAGCGTATCCTCGTTTAAAATTGGTAAACTGACCTTGGCGCAGACAACAAGGCATGAAGCAGAGTTCAGCTTTAGGGTAATTAGCAGCTAACAGTTAGCAAGTCAACTAAGAGTTTGCCAGTATTTACAAAGATGCTCATAAATCACTAGTCTTGTCTGTCCATTTCTCAACCAAATATTTTAATATTACGTAGTATCAGAACCCTTTGATTGAGATTGAGTTTTAAACCCAACGTAAAATGAATTGATTACACAAATATCCCCATGTATAGCCTACATAAAATCATCTGGCTTCATTCTGTCTGATATATAGGATGCTCACAAAACCTCATGGAAGTACTTGCTGTATGTAGGTTGATGTGTTTATAGAACAAAAATAACAGGAGTTCTTAGTTTTGACGCATTCTATGAACGGGGCGGGTGGGATTCAAATTCTTTAGTATCTGATCATCAATTAGAGATGATCAAGGGATAATTGGCTGATTCTAATCTTTGGCCAGTTGATTGGTACATCCTTACTCATTTTACTCACTTAACCAAAGTTCCTTGCTGACAGCAACTCAGTAGCGTTTTGTGAGACATATTGTGAGGTTTAATGTTGCAATATCACATGCCGTAGTATATCAAAATGTGCTCTGCTTGTTTAAAATACACATTTGCAATTTTCCCATGCGCTCAGGCCAAAGCGTGGTGAATAAAAATTCACCTTTTAGTGCCCCTTTCTCTGTGCCGTCAACCTCATAAACCAATTGTACTAGTTAAGAAGTCACAATGTTCTGCAGACCGTCAAATTCAATTAAAGCCGAGCAAAGGCATAAGTCATCTAAAATGTGTAGGCTCCTTATTTCGGAACAGACTTGTGGATCCTGTTAGAAAAAGCAGCTGAAGCAGCAGAAACCTGTGACAGACTGAGGTTTTCTTGTCGGCTTTCGCTCTTTCCTGACCTTATTTGCTCAATTTGAAATTATGAGGTAATGTTCTTGATTAGTTATGAGTAATGGCTGTGATTGAGGGCCTTGTGTTCAGCAGACATAAGACAGTCTTCAGTGATAGCGGGATTCCCCTGGTGCCTGCCCCCCAGATAATCAGCATGATTAGGTTTCTTTGTTCTGAGATGTTATCATGTGATGCTCATAGGTTGGGCTTTTCAGGACGTCTCCTTGAGGTGAATTTTGTGTCAGATATAGGAAGTTCAGCACCTTTGCAGGTATTATCTCGTAACCTTGAGTGGAAAAAAAAACTTCTAGTGGCTTATGTACCACTGATTTACTTAAAACATGTAGAATAGCTACATTAAGGGAAAATAGATCTAATCAAGCCTATATGACACAGAGAAGGCCTAGAAGTCCTTTTTGTTTGGTTTGTGCTGGGGTTGGAGGGGTTGGCTATTGGAAATCCCTGGAGCAGGCTTTAGGGGCAGGTCTGATTCTCGTGTGAAATGGGCAGGCTCTATAGCTCTCGGCTGACTTGACTGGGGCTGTATGGGTGTGTTGGCAGGGGGAGCGGCGGTCATGAATAGGGTCTTTGACTACCTCAGACTTGCCCTGAAAGGCAGGACAAAGACCCTAGGGCAACGGCTTAGAGCCTCACAGCTGAGCTACAGAATGCTTGGCCCAGTCTTCCTCCCTCCTTGCCCGATTTAAATACTACAGTGGCTTTCAGCATTCTGGTGACGGAGGCTCGCATTCACCGCCAATCGACCACCGTTTCTCTGTTATTGTTTACAGTGAACTAATCCCGCTCCTTTACGTAACCCTATTGTACAAAACCCATCAGAGGTGCTGGTGAATATGCCCCAGTGAGTCTCCTATAAGCCACTCTGGAGACAGGCTCATGTTGTTCATATTAAGCAGAAGTTATTTAGCTATAGATGAAGCTCTTGGCACTTTATAATGGAGAACCTTCGTCTATCCGAGATGTTGGCAAGTGAAGAAGATGAAGCACGGTGCACACCTCTAACCGCCTGATCGTTCTTGACCGATCCGCCAGCTTTTGAAATTTGTAAAAGGGTGAAAATAAATAGCCATAAATCTTTTCTGCAGAGTTAATGGGGTTACTTGAGTCCTGTCCAGACACTCTCTCCCCACAGAGTGTCTAGTTTCAGATGTCACTCAGAGCTTTGTTTTACCCCCCCCCTCCCTTTTCCCGGGTGAAGGGTCGGAGGCCAAGGTTCAGGGCCAGTTGGCTGAGTGGCCACAAAGGCTAAGGCTTCCCCTCAGCACATCCGATCTCTCCGTCCACACCGGCCCACAGCCACAAAGAAGGGATCGGCTTGCAACATTTGTCTTTTCTTATTATAACCGAAAAACGTTCTTGGATTTATGTCAAGAGTGTAATTATAAGGGCAAAGTTCACGTTTTCACAGTAAACCCATAAAACTGGTTTGGAAGTTTAATTGATTGCAAGCCCAAAACTTTTAATTGTTTTGTTCCTTTGCTGTTCTACTAACGCATCACGTTCTTTAATTTGTATCATATGCATAATTTTGAGTCCTCGTACTGCTAACCTGTCTGCTCATTCCTCGTGTCATCTCCTCTGCTAAAAAAGATTGCAGTACACCTCAAAACTTTAACCCCCCCCCCCCCCTCCACCCAAAAATCTGAACTTTTCTTCCCGCCCCACAGCCACCACCCAAACATGTCCTCCAGCCAGGTTTATTATGCCGTTTCACGCAGACCAAAATTGCAGCTGCATGGAGAACAATCTGGAGCACATTAGCTCAGGCGCTGTGATTTATAAATTGTTTCTCAGGCCATAAATCCCTGCTATAATTGTGCACAAGCACCCCTCTCTCTCCCTCTCTCTCCCTCTCTTTCTTTCTCCAGTCACTAGCCCCCCACCCCCTCACCACCGTTCTCTTTCTCTCCTCTCTGAGCAGCTTACAGTCCTTGGGTTAGCATTTAATTGTTTGCAGAAGTGTGTTCAGTTTAGAGTGAGTATAAGTTTGTTGCATTGTTGGGGTGCAGCCTGATATTGCAGCAGCAGCAGTTTTTTTTTTCATGCAAGATCAACCTTAACTTTTGAATGGTATCCTAAAACTATTTTTCTGCCATTGGTGTGGGTTACGTTTTTTTCAAAATGGGATGGGCGCATAATGTCTTCGGCTTTGTGTTTCTGTGGTTCATGCTTTGCATTCCTTAATACTGTGTAATTGAGAGGGGCCTCTCCTCAACTCTGTCCCTGGGAATCTGATATTTACAGCAGCCCCTGATTGTAATCACCTCACCATTCTCATTAGATTGTATTGAGAATGAAAGATAGCAGCAGCTGGATAAATTCTTATGTTCACCATCGAGGACGGCGAATGTCACAGAGACTTTTTTTTTCCTGGTATACTTCTAAATGAGATACATTTAGCTCAATCCAACAAATTTCTTCCATAACATTGTGCACAAAATACAATTTCAATCATGTTTTGGTGTCTTACTTTTGTGTTCTCAAGGCCTGAAAAACCAGCAATGCATAAGCTAACCCCATCCCAACTTGGCCTCCCAGCCTCAAGACCTCTGTTTTGACAGAAAGATTTATTCCTTACAGAATTTCAGACACTTAAATGGGAGCCCTACATGTGACTGTACAATGAATTTATAGCCTAGTGCATCTCTAGGTTTAGAACCTGGTATCCGAGTGTGTGCGTGCGTTTGCAGCTTGAGGAAAATGAAGCCTGCAGACTGTGAGGAAATGACTTTTATGAAGGTTTCAGGTAAAAAAAAAAAAAAAAAAAAAGAAGTGCTGGCAACCTTCCAGACCTCCCTGCAGTGTGCTCACAATACGCATAACTAATCCTGGGGAATGTCATGGTGATTTTGTGCTGTGTCACACATTGTGAAGGGCCTAAATTGCTATAAAATTTATTTTCTAATCATATGCAAACAGGTGATATGTTTTTATTTCTTAAGTTTTAAGCAAACTATTTTTGGTTGTTGTTTTCTTAGTGTGATACAGGAATGCCTCAATGTTTGCTAAGATTTCTCAACTATTATGTCTTGAACCTCTTAAGACCTGCTTATGTATTATATATGTTGTTTATATAGATGCACCGATCACAGTGTTTGTACCTTTGACCTGGCGATAATAGAGAAATACAGTATAAGGACTAAGATGCTAAATAAAAGAACAACGTTCCAAATCTTTCTTTCTCACCTTTCTCCTGTGAGCGATCATTAATCATTTATAGGAGAAAACAATAGTCTTACACCGTGTGTGAAAGAGAACAGTTGTAAACAAACAAGATTTTACAAACATATGTTATATATACATTTAATAGTATGGCTAGCTAGCATGACTAAATCAGTAGGCTCCATGTTCCTATTTTAGCAAATACATTTGTTTCCGTAACTTGGGGATTAACAAAAGTAGCCAATGTTTCGAAGTCTAGCATGCTCCCTGATAGGTTAAAAACTCAAAAAGGGTAACTAAAACATCTTTGCTGTACTTTGTTGGTCCTTTCTATTATCCGCTGCTTGCTCTCTCTTGCTCACTCTTTCTTAGCCACATTTCTTGACGTGTCTAGAAAATGCAATTTATTTGAAATCTCTTGGGGCAAATTTTAGTGCTTCCTCTGAAAAATATTTAACCCTTTACATATAGTGAAACTAGCTAACCTTGAGTTTGCATCACTTGATAACAACATCAACACTGAAGAGTGTTTATTTTTTTTATTAGGGCCTGGTGGAGCTCACTTATGGTGCATTCTCTAATTGAAGATCAGATTTAAGAGTTTCAGCCTGTTGGTCACCGATAAGGGCAGATCGAGCTGAAAATCGTCCAATTCCGGCCATTTCTTGCTTCTGGTCCATTATTTCTAACTACCTCTCTTGGTGCTTGTGTGACAGAGCCGACCACTGAACATACCATACTTGTGGCATTTGTGTGTGTGTGTGTGTGTGTGTGTGGGTGTGTGTGCATAGAGCAGAGGTGGAGGAGATGGAGGGTGGAGGGAGTGAGGTTAGCAGTGGGGTGATAGCCATGTCAGGTAGTAAAAGCTGAGATGAGGCAGGGCCCAGGAGTCTGCGGGGCCTGGAGATTTGTGATTTTGCACCGAGAGAGCAAACACAGGAGGCATCTGCAGGCAGCTGTGTTTGGGGGGCTGCTGCTGCTTGGGACGTGGGAGGGGGGGTAATGGAGCAGGGTGGTGGTGTAGAGAGAGAGACAGAGGGGAGGGCAGGGGTGGAGAAGGTGGTGGTGGGGGGGATTGGACTTGCAGAGTGAACACAATCAGCCCTCTGTTTTCATAAGACTTGTGGTATGTGAGAGCAGAAACAAATGTGTTTAATTTAGGCTCCTTTTTTTTTTTTTTCGCTTGCCTTCTCCGCTACACCCATTTATGCCCACCTTAGTTTTGAAAACTGACTTCTCTCCTTCAAGTTGCTTCATTACCTCTTTTAGGAGTTTTTTTTTTTTTTTATAAGAGCCAAAAAAGGAAAAAGAAACAATCACCCACTGTGCGCAGTCAGAAAAAAAGACATGCTTTTAGCAGAAGCCTACTTTAGTAGAAGTCTACTCTTTGAGGGTGGAGGTAAATATTTATCTGGTACTTCTAGAAAAAGAAACAACAAGAGCTGTTTTTATATTTTATCGGCGTGCATTTGGAGTGACCGAGTCCTCCGTTCTGCGTCCCAGACTTGTTACAGCCTTCTTAAACGCCTTGGCAGGAAGCCGCCGTATTAAACTGGCAACTCGCACCATCTCCAGCCAGTTTTGTGTTCGGCCATAAATGAAAAGTCCAGGTCTCACCCGTGTGTCACTGGCGTAGACTTTGACACACACATTTGATTTCTAAGTTGAGCTTTACTGTAAACATCCCGCCGAGCGCTGGTAACCACCTCCAGCTCTGGAGTCAATTATACAGACGTTTACAGCCGGGAGTTACAGCTACTCCCTTAACAATAAAAGAAGCAGTTGTGTTCCTGTGCGACTGTAACTAAACAATGCAACAGGACACGGGATAGGGGACAATATCTGTGACATTCGGAGGTGTAGCTCGTCCTGACACCAGATCGTGGTGACATTGTTAGGGGGAAGGGGGGGAGCGGATCTCTCAGGTATGGACAAACCACATTAGTGACTTTACCTAATTGACTCGAATAGCTTCTCGCCCACCTCTCTTTACGAGATGGCCCTGCTCTTAGCAGATGCATAATTATTTTCTCCTGCGTCTAATTACGCTGCGAGTTTTTTATGTGACCTGCTGTTGTGTTCTGCTTTACGAAATTACTCACTTATTCCTGACTGTAACCCCCCGGCCTCCTTTAGCCGTTTGATTGAAACTACCTGAGAGTCAACGAGACAAAGCGGGGATAAACTGCAAGCCAGATGCAGGGAAGCAAAAAACAAAACAAAAACTTTTTAAATTTTTTTAAAAAGGAAAATAAACTCTGAAGCAAATAATTATCAGAGTTGTAGAAATGCAGACGGCTACTGAAGTGTCGGCTCGTTCAGCGGGTAAGAACGTTAAAGAAGCTCAGCGAGGAAAGTGTATAACAGCCTCGCGTTCTGGTGATGCTGTTTTATTACCGAAACGGCACTAAATTCTGGGCCAAGGACTTTTCAAATAAACCTGGCCTGCTTGTTAGTTTTGCCTTGCACTGAATACAATTTAGGTGCTCGTACGTCACCATCACCTTTTCACATTATTTGCTAGGTCAGTGATTGTAAAACTCAGAGCCAGATCTGGGCTGGTCAATTTTTAGGTTACGCTGTGCCAAGCTTTGTCGAGCTGCTAACAGATTGGTCATTAAGCTGCGTAGTGTTTAAAGCGAAGTGTTCACGTTACAAAGGAGAACAACTCGTCTTGTTTAGTTTGGTACTACAAATAAAACATTTTCTGAACTGAACCCTTAACAAGGCATATCACAACGGAGAGGAGTGGAGCTAGCTTTCACTGGCCGTTTTCAGCAATCTCCTTTAGCTAAGTGTGCTTTAGGAAAAGTGTAGTTAAACCGTCAGCATTCTGAAACCCTACTTTGGAATGCTAATTGACTAAATGCTCACTGCATTGAGTTTTAAAGGAGCAATAAGTAATAGTGAAACCTAGTGTTTCAAATCGGAACAACAATACGTAAATCTTTAGGAGAGCGTCGCACGGGTTACCAGGTCAAGAGAGGCGAGGACGTTGCACAGCTAAATTCAAGATGATGAGTGATGACTATTCAGCCAAAGTATGTTGTTATTGTTGAATAAACAGCTTGCCCCCAGAGACGCAGAGATTCGAAAAGAGCCAGCAGCTTATGCCGTTTCCTCAACGGTCTGTTGCTGCTGAGAAACCCCACCGAATTTTTTCCTACACAGGACAGGCATATGATGTTGTATTCGGTTCTATTTCTGGTTCACTTCTCTTACTGGCTTCAATTTTTGCAGGCTGCTGCTCTTTTGACAACATAAAATACCAAATGCTGTGTTCTGTGTTGGCAACCCTGGGAACTGTCATGTGATTGGCTCAGCAACCAGGAAGTAAACATGGGTTAGACACTGCACAGAAGTAGTTCCGGACAATAGCTCTGATTTTGAAAGGAGAAAAACTTGACTAAGATATTGTTGATTGAGAGCACCGACTGTTTATAGGAAATGTTCATCCCGGGTGACAAATGAGAATGATTTAGGTTAATTTCACAGTACATTTCTTACTTATTGCCCCTTTAAGTTTGTTACAGTTTTAGCTTACCAAAAGGACTGTTTACTTTCATATAAACATGCTACTTTTTCATAAAAAATACTTAAAGTTAGCTGATAGGTAGAATTTTTTAGTAAATAAATGTTGGGGTTATTTTACTACTGAACTTTGGAACTTTTATACATTGTCCTTTTGAGTACAGTTTAAATAATATGATTATTTCATAAAAGGGATGGGAAAAACAAAACTGTACTTCACTTTTCTTTTTGGTGACTTCTTAATTATTTTTTCATTTCCTTCTGTTGTAAATAGGTTCACATTTCTTTAGTTCAGCATCAATATGTCATTGAATCATGTTTGAGAAAGATTTCTGAGGGGAAAAAGAGCTTAGGCTGCTCATTAAAGGCAGACAATGAGGGCAGTTTATCACGCTGAATTACTGTGCATTATAACTTTATAGGTCTAGGTTTTACCTCAGCTGTTTTAAAATGTATTGTTGCATTACAACTTCAATGTACTCAATTTTTTTTATACTTTAGGTGTAAAGAAAGGTCTTTTGGTTGCTCAGTCATGAAAAGTAATCCAGCTGATCAAGTTTAAATAACATTTCTTACAAATTTAGAGTTCTTTTAACTCTTTATTGTCAAAATTGAGAGCTACCTAAGTTCATAGATAAACAGCTGTATGCATAAACTACGTTTGTTTGGCTGGTAATTTGTAAGTAAATGTATTAAAACGTCTTTGCTCATCTGTAGTTGTTCTGGAGATTGAACCTTATGTAGAAATGAGATTTGGACCTTTTAGCAGGAAGCATTGGAACCGCTGGACTGTGGCGATTTTTCTTCTTAAGAGAAAGACACCAGTGAAATGCGGACGTGTCGAGGCATCCTGAAAACCTTGCAGGAGCCTTGACGCCGTCTTGTTCGGACCTCCCCTGCGCTGCCGCCCCTCTCCGCTGCCCTCTCTCCCTCTTTGCGCTAATAGTTCTTTTGTGTACAAGAGCATGTTAAGAGGCCAATGAGCCTGGCCTTAATAGGGCCACGTCGCCATAGAAACCACGGCACTCTGGATGTCTGACCTTTGACCCAGTTTTTTCTGCGGCCCGTGAATGAGAGCGCAGGGACAAACCAAACGGGTCACAATGGAGGCCCCGACAGACCGAGGGAGTGCTCCTGTCAGAGTCACTTAACTTCATTCCTCTACGGGCTAATGGACACTTCAGACGCGCTTCGCCATAAGCGGCGTGCTAAATTTCCACCGCAGCATCACGGATTAATACGATGTAAAACAGAGCGATGGGGCTTTAAATGAAATCTGAGTGATAAGCAGACACAGAGGGAGGGAGGTGGTTAAATCGTATGTTTTTCATGAGTGATCGATTAGACCGCAGATAAATGCAGTCAGATGAAAGTCATCTGCGCGGATTTCATTAAACAGAAGAAAATCCCTGTAGTCTTTTCGGATGCAGGCAACAATGCATCCACATTTCTAATAAAGTGTAACTTAGATAGAAAGTTTTCTTTCTTGCAGTTTCAATTGATTGACTTCACCTCTTGAGGGTAAACGGACCTTAAAATCCCTACTTGGAGAAATTTCCATAGGGCCGGTTGTGGAGCGCCGGTCTGACCAGCTGAGCCGCTGGTCATTTCCCCATCGATTACGCAGTAATTAGCACAAAGACCGCAGAGGTTTGCTTAAGAATTGTTAGTGTAATTGCCTCTAATGTCGGCAAACAATGGGGCTCAAAGCAAGCTCCGAGACAAGGCGGGGCCTCTGCTTATCGCATTGTCTTTGTCCTGTAATCTTTTAATTGTGTTTCGCGCATACATCAGGTCGAGGTGTCAATGGCCCGCTGAGAGCAGGTGATCTCAGCAGAGCAAACCTGGGAGGAGCTGGCGGGCAGGGGGCCCGACAGGGTTATTGTCTGAAGTTGCAGGGGACGGTAATTAACACCTCAGCCCAACAGCATGCTGTGTGGCCCCATTTGTTTTCCATTGGGGGGGTTGGGGGGGGGGGTAAAAGAAAACAATGGGGAGGGGCTCGCCACACAGTAGGTGAGTGACATTATCTGCTGGAGGGATCCGCGCAGGCATTCCTGCAGCTCGGCTGTTTACCACGAGCTGGGCAAGGGCAAGTCTCCTGTGGGTAGACGCTTTCTTTTTATTTACTCCCTTTGTTTGTTCTTGCCTCTAATTGATTGACTTATCCATTTTGGTCAATCATGTACATGAGCTGAGATAATAACAGCGGGAAAAGTAAAAAGTATTTTCCAGATCCATCCATACATCCATTTATACTTTTAAAGTTGGAAACTGGAGTCAGGGCATGGTAATGAGTTTTGACACTAACAAGTGTCAGACATTGCTTTTCCCCCAACTTTATCATTTCCAAAATGTTAAACTTTTTTTTTTCTTTTCTTTTCTTCTGTCACCAAACTTTTCATCACATTCACAGCGCGGCCTCTTAAGTCGACAGGCAGTTTCTAGCAAACTTTGGGATCCTTTTTTCTGTCTCTTTGGCAGAGCATCTGACTTGGTTTGACAGCAAATGTCCAGGACATCTGTCTCCTCTCCGCGCTCTGATGTCGGCATGCAGCATGGCACCGCAAACACTTCAGAGATGACAAAGACGCTTGGCCGTGTTATTCCCTCCCGCTCTGCGAGAGCAATGTAACAATTAGAACCCAGCTCTGGCAGGCCACATGCCCCAGAGCATATGTTGCATTCTCTATGTTCAAAAAACCAAAAGGGCTCCAGTGTGGCTCGTTGGAAAAATTTCGGTGGCATCACTGCCACCTTTGTCGCATCTGGGCCTCTTATAAAAACTAGCACATTCTACTGATGTCTATTCTGAGCGTTGGAGGCAGCAGGGAAAGCTGGAAGACAATTAGAGAGCGACGAAAATGGATCAGCTAAAGTTCTCTTCAGATACTGCTTTCTATCAGTTCTCCATCCGAGGGCATTTACAACAGTGTCCAGGTCCCATGCCGAAGCAAGCGTAGCTATGGGCCCTCGCCATATGTCTGTATTTACTTCTAATAAATCAAGGCCATGTGTGAAGCATTAACTGAATGCCCCGCAGTTGGGCTGATATCACTTTATCTAGGTTTCAGTCTTTCGCAAACATCTAATATCACTTAAGCCTTGGCATGGCTATTTGAGAAATCCACTTTTTATTGTTCTAACTTTTCTCTACTAAAACGCTGAGAAAGTTTTTTTTTTTTTCTTCTTCTTTTTCTTCAGCGGTACGCCCACTATTCCTTGCCTTTTGTTTCCTGAAACATCTCAGGCACCCTCCCCGTGCCTCTCTGCCTCTCATGTCCCGGCGAGTGAAGTCTGGACTGCAGCTAATGTGACAGTGTGCGGCTGGTGATACCTCGCGCGGCGTTTTCAGGGAACTGTGTGTGTGAAGCGTCGCTACACGGGGGCATACTGGCAATTAGAAGCAAAAGTAGGTGCTCGGGAAATAAAGCGCCCGGGGGCATGTTCCACAGCCCT
This sequence comes from Fundulus heteroclitus, assembly GCF_011125445.2. NCBI lineage: Eukaryota > Metazoa > Chordata > Actinopteri > Cyprinodontiformes > Fundulidae > Fundulus > Fundulus heteroclitus. The sequence goes on from NC_046372.1 coordinate 33,313,192, forward strand.
GGCAGAAGCTGTCAAATAAGGGATGGGATTGGGTGGGAGAGCCGGGGTGGGCACGGGCGGTCCAAACCGAAACGCTCGCCGCGGCGCTTGTTTCGCTCGTGGAAGGGTTTGTGATTGACATAGATTAGACAGTGAAAACGGCATTGTTTTGAATTTTTCTCTCCAGAGAGTAGCATTCATTAGGCGCCATGCACAGAGCAGAGCAAAGTTTCAATGGGGAGCTAGCAGCCTTTAAAAGCGACTGCCTCCTGACAGTTGTATGGACCCGGGCCCATTAGTTGGAGCCTACGATTCAGCCTTGAGCAGTATAGTGAAAATGAAGAGGGCTGATGTCAACTCCAAGAATTCCCCTCCTTTTTCGAAGGGAAAAAAAGGGACCCCCTTCCCCCCTGCTTTGGTGCACTGTTGGACCCCAGCTGTCAGGAAACAATACCCTCTGCCTGCTCCGACAAACTCATTCCTGAAAATGTTTTTTTTTCTTCCTTCCCTCCCCTCTCCTCTCCTCTCCTCTCCTCTCCTCTCCTCTCCTCTCCTCTCCTCTCCTCTCCTCTCCGCTTTCCCCCCTCTTTACTATAATGTCTTTTCCATTTTTAACCCACGGTCACCCAACCTTCCTTCCTCTTTACAAACCCGGAGTGACGAATGGAGTTCCGAAAATCAAAACCTGAATGCGCGACTTCTCCAGTTTGCTTGTTTGTCGTCATTTATCCTGCACCCCTCTGAAAAGACAAAGAAGACAAAGCTTTGCATAGATTCTTAAGCGAGATTTGCCTTTCAGTTTTCTCTTCACCCCCCCCAGAGTGTCAAAAGCTATTTATTTTCTCTTATCATTTATCAGATGTTTGCAAAGGGTGAGGGCTAAACTGTCATGCAGAGGAATTCACACGTACAATCCTGCATAAACTACAATGACAAGATTCCCGCAACACATCGAAGAATAGGAAATTTTAAATTACATGTCTTCCGGGTCTGGGTGGCTATGGAAAAAGAAAAGTAGGAGAAAATATTTTAATTTCAAAACTTCCATCCATCCGTCGACCATCCATCCATCCGTCCGTCTGTCTACCCATTTGTCCATCCATCCATCAACCTTGTTTCTCTGTTTTCATAAATTGTTTTACTTCCTTTCTTCCTTCCCCCTTCCCTCCCTCCCTTCCTTCTGTCCGTCCTTCCTTCCTTCCTTTCTTCCTGTTACGTTTTTGCAGGTGTAGGCCCAGTGTTATACGTAATTTATTGCTGTAAGTTCATTGTGAGCATTTATATTTTAGAAACAGGTCAGAAATTGACAGATTATTCTTAAATAATCTGGGTCTGGAGAAGTCTGCAGTTGCGAAATGAAAAATGTGCAGGAGCCCTGAGGGATGCAGCCTCTTCTAAGGAGAATTTATGGCCTAAAGATAAACTTTTAGACCCAAAGGGGGGCAAGTTAAATGATACACTACGATACCTAAACATGTATGCCTGACGAGGAGCTGGAGGAGCCAAAGCTGGACGGTTTTTAATTAATTTCAAATTGTACCGGAGAGAGAATCCACATGCATGACAAGCTGCTGTATCCGGTGTTTATACTGATTCATAAACCAGATGTTTGCTAGGCTTTTGGAGCTATGGATTCAGACTATCGTCACTGCTGGAGGACACGACGGTGAAAGCAAACAATGCTTAACTTGTTCTAAAAAGCAATAAATACATAAAAAAAAAACCACACATTTTATTCTCATTCAGGATTTTATCTTGATAGCACAGTAGCTAGGGAGCGTAAGGAAAACCTGTCCTGGATGGGCCGGTAGTTGTAAAACGTTTAGTGACAAGCGACAGAATCGGAGAGGAGAGGAGCAGCAGACACACAGCTCTTTATGATGGCTTTCACACATGTAAGAGTTATGGTGGGGGAAGGAGGAGGGGCAGCGTTCGGGTCAAAGGGCCAAATGAATTGGACAGGCGGACAGTCGGGGAGTCAGCTCAGAGCGCGCAGCTCAGGCTCTCGTAGATCTGTAGATGAGGCTTCCTTCCAGCTGTCTCTTCCCACCCTCGCAGCAATGGGCGCCCACAGCTGGCCTCTTGTTTTTCCTTGACAAACTGCAATTTCACAGTCGCTCACCAGTCCGCCGCGTTCACATCAGTCTTCCTGCTCTCCGCCGTGCCAGAAACTCCCTGTCTTGACTCCAGCAGCTATGCGGGTCTTGTACAGGTGTTTGTTGGAGGCCTCTGGGGGTTTGACACCATTCTTGTCATTTCTCATGGAGAAGCCGGCGCACATAGTCGTACATGAGTGAATTCTGTTCGGATCTCGGATTCACACAGAAGTCTTCACACCCGCCTGATCTTTTCTTTTTTGCATTTGTGGTTTGATTTTAGGCGATATACCTACACACTATAGTGCTTTATTGTCAAGATGAAGGTAAAGGATACTCTTTTTAATTTTTTTTTAAACAAATTAAAATCTGGAAAGTGTGGCATGCATTTGCATTTACCTAAATTAAATCTATAGCAATCAGTTGTTTAAATCCAGCTGTTCTGTGAAGGCATCATGGAGACCTAGGGACATATCAGACGGATCAGGGAGAACTTTTAAATAGAGTTTCTTTCTAAAAGAATATACCAAGCTTTAAACACCTCATCAAATAATTAAAAGCAAGACGGAACAAGCACAAACCTACCAAGAAGTTGTGGTCCACCTAAATTAACAAGCCAGACAAAGAGAGCGTCAGTCAGGGAGCAGCTAAGAGTCCCTCTGGAGCTTCTGCAGAGATCCTCAGCTCAGGTGGGACAACCAGTAGCTTTGCACTCCATATTTTAGCCCTTGATGGAGATTTGCAAAAAGATTTCTATTGTTGAAAGAAGTCCTGTTTACAGTTCACCACAAGTCAGAGTCAACATGGAAGACTGGTGATGAGAGACCAAAACTAAATATTTTAGCCTACATGCTGAAAGCTATCTTTGGAGGGAAAACACTCCACATCACTTCGGCACATACCATTTCCACTATGAAACATGTCGGTGGGAGCATCATCATCTGACCAGGGAAGACAAGCCGAGTAAACACGAATGCCGCTCTCTTCGATGAAAAATTCAGAAACCCATGTTCCCCGCTGCTTTGTGTTTGTCTATCCCATAAAATCCCTATAAAATACATTTAGGCTTTTAAATGTAACGTGACCAAGGCAGAAAAACATCATCGAGGGTACCCATTTGAATTCTGCTTCCTTCCTCTGAATCAGTCTAGCCAGATTCTGTGTTGTTTTTTTTTGATGATTTTATAACTGAGCGTTTACCAGTGAATGTGTGTCTGGCTTTGCCGTTAACTTTTGCTCTCTTTCTTTTCCCAACAGTACCTGCAGATGAAATGGCCTCTCTTGGACGTTCCCGGCTCTGCGGGAATAAAAGACTCTCGTTCTCCCACACCGGGGCATTTAGTAAGTAGAGACTTGCTGAAACAAAAAAAAAAAACAAGCACCACATCCAAATCGAAACAGGAGGCCAAAAAAAAAAATTTCCTAAGCCTTATTGAAATATTAAGAAATAAGTTCTAAGCTGTCTGACAAAAGAGCTGCATCCATGAGGGGTGGAAAAGCAGCACAGACCTCATGGTAAAACTTCACACAGCAATAAACCTCCCCCACCATTTAGCTCCTCATATTTACTGCTCTTACTGGACATATCCTGCAGCCAACTCTGCGCAGAACATTAACCCGATTATCAAACAAATCATGTAAACTTATTGGGAAAATCCATTTACTGCGGCGGATTACAAAATGCTTTAATCAAACTATAACCTTAATGTGGTTATGCACAATAATGAAGTTATAGTGTGCATGTAGGCCTACTGTTTCGCCCCCCCCCATTCATCCGAGCTGCTCGCTGCGACCCGGTGCTGCGCCCGCAGGCCAGCTGCTGGGAAGACTGTCTGTCTTCGCCGCAATAACTCAGCCTCCCCCCATAAATCTCGGGACGCTGATGCGCCTTGCCATTCCTGAACTTTCCCACATAGGTGCGAACGAGTCACCGCGCTGTCTCGCCCCGGTTAGACAATGCGGGGCCTCAGCAGACCTGTTTGGTTTGTGGCTTTCGCTGAAGGACGTGCAGTTTTGGATTGGAAAACGTGCGATAACGCGGAGCCTAGACGACATCTAGCTGACATCTCACCTGTGTGATTACATCAGGGTGCTTTTTCTACTCCAGGAAGTTATTCTCATACACATCCCCTGCATGTATCCTCCAGGAAGAAAAAAAGAGGGAGCGAGTCATTGTGAGTCAGCCCCCTTCGGCCGTCCGTGTCCTCAGTTCATGTGCTTGCTGAGTTTGCGGTTTATTCACTTGCTACGATCGCAGAGATGAATATTACAAAGTCCTCATTGAGAGCAGTCAATGCAAAATTGTGTGTGCGGACATGGGAATCCAGCTCTGATTTATATCTCAATGCAAACCAATTAGGATATTTTATTGGCCTAAACGCTGACCTGGTAATGACCCTCTTTTTATTGTTGCACAATCAGTGTGGTTTTTGGGCATTTAGCTGACACGTAACCTAATGAAATATGTACACCCGCAATATAGGGAAACCAAACGAAATAGAAAAGGGACAAAAGTATGTATAACATTCAAAACAATATTTAAATCCACATTGACTATATTCAAATTGCTCTAAATCTCATTTCCAGTTAATTTCTTTTAAATCCCTTCAGAGGTTGCTGCTAACTTTTATGTCCTCACTCACATCTAATCTAAGAAAACTGAAGGCAACAATGTGGAAGGGTGAGAATTCAAGGAATCAAAAGGTTTTAAAGTAGAAATTATCCTGAAAAGCCGTCTAGCTAGTTTGTCCCTTCACCCATTTCATCACTGCTAGGTGATTTCATGGACAGAGGTAGCAACTTAGATTATCTTTCTTACCAAAACTGATGTGCGTCATAGCCCCTATACAGTCCTAAAAGCTAAAAGATAGGAACATTTTTTTTGACCAATCTGTATCATCTGATCCAATCTGTATAATCTGATTGAATTTGATTTTGGAAAGTGCCTTGAGATGACATGTATCATGAATTGGCGCTATATAAATAAAATTTAAATGAATTGAATGGTATAGAAATGGCTGGAGTTATATTTTACGTATCTTTCCTGCCCTGAGTGGACATTATTATCTTCATTAGCTTTGGGAGACGACATCCTGTTGCTTCGTGCTGAAGCAGGTACTGCAGAACCGGGTTTTATTATTGTTTCCGCAAAAGGTTACAGGGTTTATTTTGTTAAGATATAACACAGCTAGATTTCCTTGTGTCTGGAAAGTCCGAGGAAAAGGACGGAAGAATCTTAAAATTTGAGTCTGAAACGGTATAACCGGCTGAACTGGATCCAGTGTTGTCATGCAGATGTGCATCTGACCCTGAGACAACGTGATTGTCTCAGTTGTCATTTGACACCTTTGTTGTGCTGCAGTGTAAAAAGTAGGGGGAAACAAACGGATTTATCCGGTGGATTAAAATAGAAAATTCATTTTCTAGTGAATGATGTTGGGGGGGCTGCTTTGTTTAATGCGGAATTGAAAGCTCTAATTCTGGGTGTAGCGTACACTGGGCACAGAGGTTGGAGAGCATGACACCCCCTGTGTCCTCCCCCCCCCCATCTCTGGGCCAGGTGCCCACATGCCCCTCTGGTGTGCTGCTGCTGTCAGGGAGCCAGGATGATTATGTGCTCATTACTCTAGCTGGGGAGAGGAAGAGAGAAAGAGAGGGAAGGGGAGTGGGAGGAGAGCAGCAGGCTGCCTCCCCAGGCCTGCAGACTCCCCAGACCCCCAACACTGCACTAATGAGAGCAGGGGGAGTGCATGGGTACACACAGGGGGCCAGGGATTAAAGCCCAGGGCCAGGAGGAGCCACGGAGAAGGGAGCATGGACTCCTGAAGCTGACCTGCTCTCCTGCAGTCGAGCGTGTGTAAAATCTACTATTGTTGATATTTTTATTTTTTTTTTAGTCACAATGGGTGTGCAAGGTCTGGTTTATCCGCGGAGACGTGCAAGCTGGAGTGAGCGTATCTCATCGTCTTTCAGCCTGTCAGCCATTCATATCGGCACGTTACCCACGAGTGTTTTCAGTCAGTAAGGTTAGGAGAACTAATCAGGAAACTGATCTGGTGGAAGAAAAAAAAAAATGTGTTCAGCTTCAGCAAAGGTGATGTCGAACAGTGGAAAAATGCTGTAAAATAGACACCAGAGCGCTCGGCGGGCACAAAACGTCCGCGGACACGCCATCTTGTCGCTGTGCAGATTGGGCCCATAAGGCCTGTATGTTAATCCGAGCCCACTCCTGGCCCAGGAGCTTCAATTATTCAGCAGACAGGTTTGTTTAGCATGCAGTTGGCATTGCTTTTGCCTGTGGTGAAGGTAGGCTGGGAGGACTGGGAGGACACGGAGGAGCTTTTCCGTGAACGCCACTTATCCCGCCATGCATACGTAAACCTGCGTGTTGTCATACTCTCGTATATACCATTCATATCTGCTCCCGGGTCCATTGCGTCCAATCCATCAATCGCAAGGTGATGTAGACGAGGGGGACGTCCAGTAGTGACCATGCTGGACTGAGGATGGGGTTAAAAAAAAAGAGGAGAAGCTGCAGAGTAATAGCCGTCTTCCTCAACATACAAATTCACAGTCATTATCACAACACTGATGATGATGTCAAGAGTGCATACTCCCTTCTCTGAGGTCACTCCGTAGCAAATTGTCCACCCGTCGTTCTACTCCGTGTCTCATTATGGACTACACTGCCTGGTGCTGTTATCGTGGACTAAAAGGAGCTGTGAGTCTTTAATGAGATAGAAGTGACCGGGGTGTCTGACATGGTGCTCAAATATGGCCCCGGTCCACACCTGACAGGGGCAGAAGGATCCCCGTCTTTGTTTTTTTAATATTGTCTCCGTGTCTGGAGCCGTCGGGGCACGGAGGAGTGCGCGTCCTGTCAGCGCGCCATGTCACCGAGTCACAGAAATGTTCAAATGAACCGAGGAGGCAAGGTTCAGAGGAGCATTCCAGAGATACTTCCTCCGTCTCGAGCTCTAGGGTCTGCGTGACATTTTTTAAGCACGCGTTTCGAACAAAGCTGTGTTTTCCTTAATCTCTTGGCTTTAGTCACTGTAGGAATAAATCAAATAATTAAAGTGGGCTCACTTTCGACCCAATTTTTCCTCTAACAGACCTTTTGACTGGAGGTCCAGCGAGACTCTTTCTCACTTTGCATTAGGCGGTGAACGCCCGGGATGCATCAAAAATCAAAGGCTTTAGGAGGGCTCAACTGAATACTGATCTGAGGTCTGCAGTCCTGCTGGGCTGCTGCAGAGACAAGATCCCCTTCAAAAATGTGTTAGGGAACAGGCGCTTTGATTCCTGTCGGTTTCGGTGGAGGAACAGGTTCAGATTGCACAAGATGCTTTTTATCTCGGGTGTATTTACGAGAAAATGCTAATGCATGGTGCAGGCATGGGCAGGTAGGAGATTCTGACAAACCTTAATTGAAAAAAAAAAAGAACTTCTGCTTGTGGTAATGCTGCATTTAATGAAAAAAAAATAAACACATAACCTACAATCTCTTTCAGTCAAATATATTTTGTTTAAAAATAGCCACAGTGATTCCTTAAGCAACGTTGGCTTAGTAAAAATGATGGGAGGTGCTCCTTTAGTATCCAAACATGACTGACTGTGTTTTGCGTGGCTGGGCACATTGCTAAACAGTCAGATTTGTTTATCCGGTCAACAACAGAACAGCGTAGTTCCTTCTTTTCAGCCAGCTGACCAGCAGTGTGCAGCAACGGGTGGGGGAGGGGCTGCACTGTGTTACGCTACGCTCCGTGCAGCAAGACAGTCAGTGAAAGAGCTTAAAATTGTAGGATCAGCTTGATGGGAAATATTAGTTTAGTAGATAACGGTTTAACGACGGAAGCAGGATTTGAACCCTTTTCAGACATTTTTGTCAGTTTCACAAACAGAGATAACGGTTTTGCAAAGTCACTAAGTGTATTTCAGTCGGTGTGGAGATTATTCTATTCCCTGCTGATCTATTCCATATTTTCCACATTTTATGCTTTTCTAATTCTCTGCTAAAACGGCAATAACGTTTCTTTTGGTTTTAAGTTTAGGTTTGGTCCAGTAAACTAGAATCCGGCCGCATCAAAAATACTTTTTAGCATATTCACCTCCACATTGTTTGCAGCCAATATTTAGCTGAGTGGCTATCAGCGAGCCAGTCGCAGAAATAAAAGAGTTCACAAATCATTTGTACCACTCTCGCGCTGGGTATTTTTCTTCTTCTGGGGATACGAAACAGAAGATCAAAATGTGGTTCAGGCTTCTTGGTTGCTTGTTTTTAAACTCATTAGCCATCTCTGTCAACGCCAGAGGGCAACTCCTAGACCTCTTCCCTCCTTACTTCAAAATAAGAGTCTCAGGCAAAGAAGCAACAAGATCCTTTGCCCAAAGCTTCACACATCTGGGGCTTGTTGTAATAGATGAAACTTACTTCACCAGATGAAGTCGAATGTCGGCAGCTGATATGTAGAAGCTCCCTACGCTTTTCCCTTGCAAGAAAACGACTTTTGGTTATTTTGGAGCACTTCCTGTTGTGGAGAAAAAAAAAAAAACTGCAGTTGGCAATCCCTGTGTGGCATGTTTGTTATGCAGCTGGCTGCAGCGTCTAGCTGAACTTATAGTCTGAATAATTAAGCAGCCTATCCTCGTGTTCCTCCATGGACAGCAGAATAATATGGTTTGTCCACTTTAAAAAAAAAAAAAAAAACATGCCTCGATGTGTCAATAGAAAAAAGAACTAAAGGCTTTATCGGACAACATTTTTGTACCATAGTAATGAGTGAGTTGTCTGGTCTGCTGTAGGAGTAACTGTTGCTGTTTCTGAGTTAATTAAAGTGCTTGGATCATCTTCTACATCATTTCCATAAATACCACCATACACTAATGCAGTGCTATTTTTACTCAGACCTATCATGCAGTCAGAATCCCATACAGACCCCTTATCTAATCATGATGTGTAATGTCGCAGAATCTCACCATAAACCCACTGTTTGCAAATGCTTACAATCCCTCAGCTTTTTGTCTCCCCCTCGATGAGGCGGTCTCGTTTCGCTACCTGTCCGTGTTCATTTCATAACCTCTGGCTGATTTGAGCTCCAGTAACCTGACGCTGCTCTCTGCTGTATTATTCTAACCTAGAATTATAATGCTGCCGACCCTTTTTTTTTTTTCAGAGGCGACGACCGGCGCGTAAAAGCACACGTTGACCGTGATGAATAGCAGGGTTTTTTTTTGTTTTTTTTTTTGGAGTGGTTGATTTTAAAGACATATGACACGGTCAGTCTCCCCTCACGTCCGCTTCCTGTTGGCGTTGACAAACAGGGCTTGGATTTCTCAGCATGCCAGGCATTCTTTTCACTCTGTCTTTCCTGGAGTTTTGAAAGGCCTCTGAGCCTCCCACCCAGAATCGGCGAGCAGAAAGACACACAAAGCTGCGGGGTTATTCAGTTTGTTCTAAGCTCTCTTCCCCCGTCGGCTGTTTGCCTAGTAATTCAATTCAGATGTTCAGGATCCAAAAACATGTTTGCTTGAATGAAATCCACCCCTCCACCCACATTTGACCAAGGACTGTGCTTTTCTTAGCTTTGGTCCAAGTTGGACAGCCAGGCAAGGTACTGCCACCTCTGCCTTTTTTTAGCCTTAAACCCTCAGAGGAGACAAACGTCTCTCCCTGCACTTCCTCAGCAGCCATCTGCTGTGTTTTCCCCCCCTTTAAACCTTCCTGTGTCTTATGTCAGGTCACTTGCCTGAGAGCTGGTCTCAGTGCTCCTGCTTCTCTAACTGAGATTTATGTCCTACATGCAACAAGCACGTCTGTGTAAAAGAGCATGATTCCCATCTGTCAGTGCTGATAGCGTCTAGTATCCGCTCTATCATGGCGATGTTTACGTTTGAAGCATGGTTTATGGTTCTTGTGGTTTTTAGATTACGCTTTCCTTCAGGATTGTGAAACCAGACGTATGAATCTGTCATGGGCTAAAGGAATATAACCTCTGTGCACAAAAGTCAAAGAAGGCATTGATGCATTCCAGATTTGGATGATTAGCACAGTTTTTCGAGTCATAATTCAAGTTTTATAAAGCCTAATTAGTCAAGATTGATTGATTTAAGCTGAATTATTTCCTTAAAGTGCAATCCTTATTGAGAAAAGGGTATTCAGGGCAAATCTTCGAACTGGTTTTCTCTACACATTTCCCGGGACCGCTGAACCTAAAGTCAGCCGCGAGTTGAAACTAGCGCCTTGAAAACTTGTGTTTGGAGCACAACGATTCATGTATTCCAGGATATGAATTATTAACGGGCATCATTTGAAATTCTCACTGAACTGCTTCCCAAAATGTGTTGGCACCTAGGTCTGGAGGTCTCAGACTGCGCCCTGCAACACAGGGAAAATTCAGGCGTATTGTACATGAAGTGGAACAACAAAGTACAACTTAAATATACATGACGTGTGGGAGCGGGGATTTTAACCCAGTAAGTTAACTCTTGTTTTCTGCGGTGGACTTTTATCAAGTCCTTCTCTATCTTCTCATCTGAGCATGTCGTTTTTGCGAGTGTCTTGGTTAAGGTCATTCCAAAGCATACCGATTCAATTTAAGGCCAAAGTTTAAATAGGCACGTTGAAAACCAAAAAAAAAAAAAAAGACAGGGTGATTTACGAGGCTCTCTTGTTAAAATTATTTAAAATTAGTTTATTTAAAAAAAAAAAAGACCTTTCAGATTGTTCCAACTGAGGCGGGTGAGGCTTGCAGGACTATAACTTGTTCTGGGGGGTTTTGTGCCTCTTTCCAGTCCGATGGACGTCAATGACTTTGTTTGCTTTTTATTCTTGGAATCTTTTTCGATCAGGACACAATGTGTTGCTTTTGAAGATTTTCACGCCCGCTTCATGTTGTCGGACAGGTTCTGATTATGCGATAGTGTATTCCCTTCACTGGTTTCCTGTTCATTTAGAACCATTTTTACGGTTTTGCTTGACGTTTTTAAATGTCTCAGTGGTCTGGCGCCTCTTTACCTGTTCGAGCGTTTACAGCCACACATCTCCAGCATATCTCTTAAGATCTCAAAACCAAAAGCTCTTAGTTGTTTCCAGGATTGGGCTTGTGACTGGGGTTGGGGTGGGGGGGGGGGGGGGGGCAGAGCTTTTTCAGCAGCAGCTCCTATGCTGGAACAGTCTGCCTCTTCCTGTGAGGCCAGCAGGAACTGAAAATGATTTTAAATCTATTTTAAAAGCTCTCTTTTTAAACTGGCTTTTAATTTCAGAGAGACCAAACATCAAGCCAGACATTTTTTTGCTGAATTTATCACTGATATTGTCAACCTTGTATTTTATTGCTTTTTTTTATTATTATTCTTTTGTCATTTGTTTCTTTTCTGGTTTATTTGTTACTCACCTGTACAGCACTTTGGTGGTCCCGTTGTATTTTGTAAAGTGCTTCACAAATAAATGATTCCTGAGTTCTACAACAAAAAAATGAGGTCAAGAGATAGTTCATGATTTTATTCAGTCAGCTTTTGATTCATTCGCTCAAGTTTTCTTTATCTGATATAGGTTTTTCTGACGACCTGTCAAGCAAAAAGAAGCAAAAACAAAATAAATACTTTCTTTCTCACAGCCTCGTTTTTAACAGGAGCAAATGTTTCCAACACTCCCGTCGTCACGGATTTAAAAAGAGCAAAAAGTTGGACCTTGAAAGGCAAGCACCAAAAGCTAAAGATTTGGAACAATCCTGAGCAGCGTGAAGTAAAGAGAGTACAGAAGCCTCAATGCAAACCTTGTTCCCCAGCAGACCACGTTGGGGAGAGACAGAGGTTGAGAAGGGGGTGGGGAAGGATGTTGAAGAAAGGTTAGCCTGGAGGAACAAGACTCCTTTCTCCCCTCCCACCCCTTGACCCTCCCATGTGACAAGTTGAGCCAACAAGTGGTCTATTCAGCCAGGCAGCCAGGGGAAATGGCTGCTAGGCTGGGCTCTGCCTAATGAAAGCAGAGACGCTTGTTATTATTATTGTCTTCATCGTTCCCGTCGTAGCTGTGATGCCGATCGGATCTCGGCGGGGAGCTGCGCGCCTTTCAAAAAGACACTCGCTGCAAGCGAAAGCAAGGTTTCATCATTAAAACCCCAGCAAATATCTGAGGCTATGCAGAATGTTAAGTGGCTTTCCACCATTAGTAACGTTTATAACCCCCTCCTGGTGGTGGTTGCAGTCAGACGCAGCGGGAGATGATGTCTCCGCACGTTTATAGGGATCCGGTTTACCTTAGCCTGATTGTGTTTGTTTGCGGCTGGCTGGTGCAACTTTTCTGACTCGGTGGCACCGTTGTTTTTCCTTTTTGGACTGAACAAACAGTTCTCTCCTCAACTAAATGACCGTAATGATCCTGGCATGTGTCTGCGAGGCTTTTTAATGCTCCTTGGTGCCGGGCCAGATTGCATCACAGGGCCAGTCACACGCATAAACTGTGATGTTTACCAAGGAGGGCATTTAAAAGCGACGGCCCATTCAATCTGCGCATTTCTTTTGTGTCTTACAGTAACAAGCATGCTGTCCTTTTTTTTTCACTTAGCAAACAGCTAAACAAAGGGGATAAAAAGCAAAGAAAACACGGCTCTCTGTGCTACGTTTGCGTTTAAATGTTATGAGTAAGAAGCAGACATGGTAAGATATAATTAAATAAAAACACCACGGTTTCACCGTGTCACGGTTGTGACACAAAGATTCAATCATAAACGTAGATCGCCATCTAATTGTTTCTATTCAGAACTGAGAAGGAGCTATGGCTCCTACTTGTTACTGATCCAGCTTTTTTAACAGCTGCTGCTCTATCAACAGCCAGTTTAATTATTGTTTTATTAAACTTGTTGTCGTGTACTTTTACTATTTTTCATTTGAATACCAGTTTTTGTCATGATGTTGCGCTCCTTCCATCCAGTCTGCAGTTGGCTTCCTCGCAAAAGCCGCCGCTCATAGTTTTAAAACAGTACCTTAATAAAAGGGATGGGTGGTGCTGTTGTTTGTTTTTCCACAAAGTAAAAAAAAAAAAAAAAAAAAAAAAAAAACATTTTTTGGGACTGAAGATGTTTTAAACATGTTGATTTTGACCTAGGAAGACTAAGTTAGGGACAACATGTATTAGCCATTTTTATTCCCGCTGACTGTCAGTGCAGTGCGACAGGCCGAGTATCGAGTATTTGAACACCTCGATAAGGGCTTATGCCCAGTAAGAAGCCTGCCACTCACTCCCACCTCTTGTGTGCCTCCTGTTTCAGTCCAACAAAGTTCCCGTGGTGCAGCATGCCCACCACGTCCACCCACTGACGCCCCTCATCACCTACAGCAATGAACACTTCTCTCCTGGCACGCCTCCATCACACCTTTCACCTGAGATCCTTGATCCAAAGACAGGTAAGATCATGCTGTGGACTTAAAGGTACAGTTCAGGATTCTGAGAGCGAGGTTTGGTTTCAAAGTGGCTCATAGTGTCCCCTTCTTTACATAACTTTCATGGCGTTAAACCTTAAAATGGTTCTTTCTCTGTATTTGTTTCAGACTTGGTGGTGCAAAGCCTCCTACCTCAATTTCCTGTATAAATAATCATTGGCTTTAATGAGAATAACCCTCCATTGCAAATGTGACAACAGTCTTAACGCTTCATCAACAGCTTTCGCATATACTGTTATGACAATTTATAAGAGTCTTTTTAAGACAACGGAAGCCAGCTTTTGTTCTGACTCCATTCAGATTGGCCCTTAGCGCTAGCCTGCAGCACCAACAACTACTTTTACAGGAAGATTAGAGAGTTATGCACAGAAGCTATAAGACGTATCTACTGCAGGTAATGTGAAATATTTCTAAATTTCACACCAGAACCTCAAATTAAAGATCCCGGACGTTTCCAGTTTTTGGTAAAATGTCCATTGAAACTGTAGCGCCATGTTTATTCAGTGAATGTGTTGAAATAGACAATTTTCTGAGCATTGTAGCTTCGTGATGCGGTGGCTAAAGCAGAAAATGGCTACGGAGACATTCAAAGCGATATTCCAAGATGAACCCAGTGAAGACTCTGCCATGCAACCAGTGTTTTCTGAGCATAGAATGGGGTCATATAATCGGAGCAAGCAATAATTGAAATAGGCTTGAGTGGGCTGATCTCGTTTCCATTATTTAGACATGTATACATGTTAATCCCACCATTATTTCCTCCCAGAGTTTCCACAGCCTACACACCGTGTTGCTTCACAATGCAGATTCTTTTATTTTTTTAGGTCAGTTTATTAACAAACCAGGACGTCTCATTTTTTAAGAACCTGGTTGCTGCTTCAGGGTTTGTTCCCACAGGTTTGGTAAGCATGAGCAACAGTGCTGGGTGGATGTGGGTAATTTACAAAGACACACCTTGAAAGCAGTGCGAAAACCACAATGCACAGGGATGCGACTTGGGCGTGACTTATCACTCCAACATTGCCCTGCGTCTTGTAAACAAGAAAATTAATGGAGCATGGCCCATTCACCTTATGCGAACGATGTCATATAAATGTATCTGTTTTGGCAGAAACATCAAGGGTAGATTGCTGAACATGAAAATATAGCCATTGCCTTAAACCCATTGATTAAATTAGTACATATTTGCTTGTACTGTGTAAATAGCTGTGGATATTATGTGAATATTGTAAAGGTACTAAGTCTAGAAGACGTGGTCAGAAATGTTAAACATTAATGCAATGGAGAGTTGTAGGAAGATGTTACCTCAGCACGTGTTCTGTTGTTTTATAAGTTCTTCTTCTTGTGTACATGCAGGTATTCCTCGAACACCTCATCCATCAGAGCTCTCTCCGTACTACCCCCTCTCTCCTGGTGCTGTCGGCTCGATCGCACATCCTCTAAGCTGGTTCATGCAGCAGTAAGTGCCTTATATTTATATATATAACTATAACACCAACATTTTTATCTGCAGTAGAGACGCACCGATCAGAATTTTGTGGGTGAATCCCAGTGTCTGTGAATACTGATTTGTTTTTGCACATTTTCTATTTCCCTAGACTGCACTATAAGAACTTATAAAAACAGAGCTCCAAATATGTGTTTTTATACTATAACTTTCCTGTCCTGAGCAGTAATTAATTATTCATATTAGCAGAGATGATGTCATTACCCATATGTAAGGAAGCAGTCAATGCTATACAGGGTTTAACTGAGGATTACATCTTAAGCTATCTTTGCCATGAAATTTAGCATCTTATGTTAGCGATTAGCATTGCTAAAACATTAGTCTAGGCGGGTATTTTTCAGAGAATGTACATTTCCAAAAGGCCACTAAAAGTTCAAGATTCAGAATACCTCATGACAGAGGTTAAATGCACAATGGGACACAAGACTTTCATATTTGAGCCTTCCTGTTATCTGTTGGAAGTCTTGCTCTCTATTGCTCCCTTGAAGCCTGGATGAACTGCAGACATGTCCAGACCTTTTAAAGAGCTTCTTACATCTCTGTGTTTTCTCCGACTTAATTTTGCATACCTTGCTGATACTGAAAATAGCTTGCTTTAAATCTTTGTCGCTGAGTAGTAGCTTCCATACCAAAAGATGTTAGCATGACCTGCTAGCGCTAAGGTATATTGTTTTTCTTATCAGTCAGAATAGGTCAAGCTGAAAATCGTGCAGTTGCAGTCACCAGCTGATTCTCTGGGTATTTCTAGTGTTCGTTTATCGTTAATTAGTGGAAAAGGTTTTGAAACATTTTGCTTTTGGGACTCTACATAAAAATTATACTGACATATTGAAGTATTTCACCATTATTGTCTGACAGTTTTGGGCTTTTCTTTATAAACATGCACTACTACGGCTGTTCAATCAGTGCTGTTGCAGCCAAATTTAATGTGGCACTGTTTTAAGTTCAGTTGCACCCTATAATAACGACCCTAAGTGAAAATATCTGGTGGGATCACTGAACATTTCTGGGTTTTTCTACGGTTGCTCCTAATCGATTGCTACGGTCCTGTTCCGCGAGCTGGGGATTTGAGTTGATGAGAGCAGGATTAGTGCTGCTGGGCTAGCTGTCAGCTGTGTTTGATCCACCTCGCACTGAGGCATTTCGGCTCACTCTTTCCCCGATTCTTGTCTCGCAGGCAGGGCCAGCCCATGTACTCCATCCCTCCGGGGGGATTCCGTCACCCCTATCCGGCGCTGGCCATGAATGCGTCCATGTCCAGGTGAGCGGCTCATGTTCGGCAACACGACCACCTTCCCGAGGAGGGGACATCCAATACGTGCTGCTTCTGTGACATGCTGTAATCACATTTCCCCTGCACTCTTTGCCAGACCGTAACAAAAGAAACGGCTGCAGTGTAGACTTAAACTTGCATTGTTCGCACCATGAGATCGTTGGAGTTGGCGCTGTTTAGAGAAGAGGCGGCTCAACGACTCTCAGCCACATCAATTTGGGATCTAAAGCAACATTAAAAAACATTCTCTTACTTGGATAAAAAACATTGTCAGATCAGGAGCAGGCTCTGGTGTCGGGTCCACAGAGGTTTGGGAGCTCTAACTCCGGCAGAGGCATTCTCAGCTTCTTAAACAGAGTGAGAACATTATTGGCATTCAGCGCTCCTCTCCTGTCTTCTCTCTCTGAGCTAAACTTCTGTGGTCAGGCCGGTGTTCTGAGCCACTTCACATACATACACACACACACACACACACACACACACACACACACACACACACACACACACACACACACGAGTAAAGCAGAGATGAAAGGGCTGGGAATCGATTAGGACAAATCAAAGCTTATCTGAACCCAGATGTCCCATCAGACTAAACTCTCAGGCTCTCTGTCAAAATTGGAAAGATTTGTAACGAGGCTTCCGGTGTTAGTGTGAGATGAAATATTCAGAGAGCTCTCTCTGATCAATAGCTTGAGCAGCTCTACCCCTACATATATATATATCTATATATAGTCACAACAACCATAACATGTCATGAAGGTTATTACACAGGCAAATGCTTTAGGTTTACCTTTTCTTGTGTTGCTCCTCAAATAGATGTCAGATTCCCAGCTTGGAAGCAAATTCGGTGTAATTACTTGTTTGTCAGGCACCTAAAGGAATCTGTGACAGGTCAGACAGAGCTCATTTAAGAAATTAAATAAGGAACCGATCTTATCATAATTAAAAGTAATAAATTGTAAAGTTTAAATTAATATAAAGTAATTCAAAGATTTAATCTAAACGAAGTTTAAACTAAACTGCATGACAGGGTCTTGCTTTTATCTAATATAAAAATTAAATAATTGTTAATGCTGTTGCTATTTATTGGTAAGATTAATTATGAAACACATACTTAAATGAGAATAAAAAAAACATACACTAAATTTAGTAATAGTTTACAAGTAAATGGGCTTATTCTGCTGAATATTATATCTTTTTGCCACCCTGAAGTTATAACATGTTATGTACTGCCGTAGCAAACGGTGGCACATTCTCTGGCAACTCATTAACAGGACTTTAAACTGAAGGAACGGTTTGACAGAAAGTTTCAGTGGCTTTAAAATCTTAAAGTGGCTTTAAAACCCCTTGGTGTATGGCTTGATTGACCGGTATCCAGCCCATCCTTGGAAGTCGACGCCTACTTGTTAATGCTGTTTATATTGTTAGGGGGCTTAGAATTAAAAACATTATTTTTAATTTTTTGCTTTTATTAATCTTTTTTTTTTCTCACCCCAGTATTAGATTTTACTCTCTGAATAGGAGTCAGAACAAGTTTTTAGCTTCTCTCTGTGGCGATTTAACAGCTAGAGATAATAACAGCAGTTTAATACAAGGTCATTTGGTTTGTTTTTTACTATTAGAATAATATAAAACATATACAATAATATTCAATAAATTAGAATATGCATTGCTAAGAAGCTTGTTTGGCAGATACCTTTTGAAAAAACAACAACATTAAGCCGGTATTAAACATACTTTTTTATTAAGCCCTCATTTTTGCATGAATTATTTCCTTCCATATTGGTCTAATGCAATATACTAATGTTAAATGCTGTGTTTTCATTAGTTTGAGGTTGGAATAAATCATAACTAACAGAAATAAAGGCTTTAAAACATTATCAGTCTGTGTTAATCCATATAACATGTTGCCCTTAGGGTTGAAATAAATTAACTTTTCAATAATTTTCTACTTAAAAACATCATCAGTCTGTATTAATCGATATAATGTGTTTCCTTTAGTCAATTGAGTTTCTGAGATAAATTAACTTTTAGAGAATATTCTAATTTACTGAATATGACCCCAAATCTAATTGACCTTTAAATATCTGTATTTTCTACACATAGAACATTTCAGTTTGACATAAGACAATTATCATGAGACAATGAATAAACAATTTATACTTTTATATTTAGTCATTCCCCTTGTCTTGACCTGTTGTCTAACCAGGATAAATCATCCAGACATTGACTTTTCAATTGAACAAAAGCATAGGAACCGACAGATGCGGTATATATTAAAGTAAAAACCATGTAATCAAAATATGTGATATTTAGTTTCAGATTACTGACTTGCATCCAGCTCTGTCAATCCTAAAACACAGTGATATCTACAAATCTGTGCTTTGTGATCCTTTTTTCAGGCCTTTACTTCTTTCTACCAACAAATTCCCGTTTGTGTCAGTAACAGGAGAAACCAGACAGTCACATGTATCGATAAATGTCCTTGTCCCTGATCAGTCTTTTGAGGCGCATTGCTGGTAGTCCAATTTTAAAAGGTTTTAACTCCAAGGGTATAAAAAAGAGCCAGTTCACTGTAATATGCTCAGCTTCTTCTTATCTGTTCTCAGTTTCCTTTTAAATTGACTCTTTCTTTTCTGTTGCCTCTAACTTTGGTTTAAAACACATCACAGATACTGATAATAGCTAACTTGGGAGTTTTCTTCACTCAGTCTATTCCACACTGAAGAGTGGATGTTGTTAGCCTACGGCGCCAGTACTAAGCTATGCTGCATTCACTAACTCGAAAAACATTTTCATTGTTACAGACTTTTGATTTTCTGACTGACTGGACATTAATTAGGCTTGTAAACCTCAATGTTTAAGTCTGACGGCACATTTACTTATTTTTTTTTAGTTAATACATTATTTAATTTTAGTCTTTTTTCAGTCATCCCATAGTCATTTTTGTTTTGTTGTAGTTCTAATCTTTCTACATTTTCCTTGACTACATTTCCTGTGACTTTAATCAATATATCGATAGATTGACTATGTTTAAATGGAGCTAGTTATGAGCGCTACGTTGCCTTTTCACAATATTAAAATTAGTTCTAATAGGGTTTAATTTCTCTAATATATTTGTCTCGCTCTAATTTGTTGATGAAAATGTAATGTGTGTCATAATTATCCTCATTCTAATTTACTTTTTATTTGGTTTTAGTCCAGTTTTCCAAGTCAACAAGACTGTTGACAGAATATTTTTGTTATTCTGTTTGTCGATAAAATGAACACTGCTTTAAGCAGAAAAGAGTCTGACTCCAGCTTGCAAGCCAAATTCTCAGTGCATCTCTAATTTTTACAGATCTAGTAACAATGCTGACCTTTTGATGTCAAATCGTGTTTTGTTTGCCAATTTAAAAAAAAAAGAAAGAATCCGTGTTGTTGTAATTACATTAGAAGGATAAGTTATATTAGTCTGTATGTTGAACAGCCTGTTCTCTCGCTAAATAATATTATCAAGTTAATTTTCACTTAAATTTGTATGCTACAGCCTCATTGAGCTTGCTGCTGCCTATTCTCAAATGCAGCGCTTCTTTGCCTTAACAACTGGAAATGGAGAGTGCCACATTGTAAAGTGTGCAGAAGGCAGCCTGAGCGCTCTCCGTGGTCTGGAAGGTGGCGAGGAGAAAGGTTTCAGGTGTCACGGCCATGCCGTCACTATGGTAACACCTCACTCCACTTTCCTTCAGCCGTTGGCGAATAAAGGGGCTTTTGAAGAAGTCTTTATTTGAACAAAAAAAAAAAAAAGAGAGAGAGAGAAAGCAAGGTACTCTTTGTGTGTATGAATTTAGTCTAGACAGAGGCAGCGGGCTCCGTAAATTTACCCAGAGGGCAAGACAGCGCTATAATCTGCCAAACGAGCCGAACCTTTTCTCGTCAAGTCGACAGAGGCTCCCTGTTAAAGCCCGGCTGTTAAAGTGTTGCCTCTTTTCGCCTTCCCAGCTTGGTGTCCAGCCGTTTCTCCCCTCACATGGTGACCCCTCCTCCGCACAGCCTCCACCAGACCGGCATCCCCCATCCTGCCATCGTCTCTCCAGCCATCAAGCAGGAGCCCAGCGGGGACAACATCAGCCCCTCCATGCACGCGTAAGGACAAAATAAATGCTGATCGTTGATACTAACCGCCGCCACTCCTGCGCCAAGACGGGACTGACACAGTCTTTATATTGTTTCCGACTAGCAGGAAGTCCCCTGTTCCTTCCAAGAAAGAGGAGGACAAAAAGCCTCACATCAAGAAGCCTCTCAACGCTTTCATGCTGTACATGAAGGAAATGAGGGCCAAGGTAGTTGCAGAGTGCACTCTGAAAGAGAGCGCTGCGATTAACCAGATCCTTGGGAGACGGGTAAGAAGCCCTGGCATCGACATGAATGTTAATATACTGCTACTGTGGGGGGGGGAAAATGATTTAGCATGTTCACTTTTTTCTCAGTAAATATGTTTCTAATGGGTCTATTTACATGGCATTCCCACCAGATATCAGTAACTTCCCAAGTAATCCACACATATAGAGAAATCGAAACTAATAGGTTATGGGAAGTAATGTGGATTTGCACGCTGAACACAGTGCTTGCTGGTATTTATAAAATACACCACAGAAAGACGTTTGTTGGTAATGACAGCTTCTCAATGGCTTGGTGTGATTTTGGTCTATTATTCCACACATTCTTCTAATCTTTCTGGTTCTGAAGGCCTCCTCTGTGCACTCTGATCTTTTGAAGTTTCTGTAGATGTTTAATTAATTAAAGTCCAGTGATTGTCTGGGCTATTATAGTGTTCTATTTTCTTTCTCTGATATCAATAAGTAGCTTTTTTGACCGTGTGATGGGAAAGGGGGAGGGGTGTCTTGTCCATGTTCAGTTCCACTTCAGAATCTTGTTGACAATGTCTCCAATAATCCTTTCTTCAATTATAAGAAGTCGTCCAGAACCATATTCTGAAAAAGTAACCCCCACACCATGATCGTCTGATCTCCACGCCTCATTATTGGTGAGGTGTCTTTGGGCCAAAGGGCTGTGCCATCTCTCCACCAAACATGGTTTGTGCAGTCGCATTCAAAGAGTTAAATTACAGTATTACATTGGCTTGTCCAAATGTTCTGCTGCAAACTTTGAACGAGCTTCAGCAACATTTAATAATTCATTGAACTGCAGTTTCTCCCTGGCCGAACCTCTAAATATGTTTATTTAGCTGTTCTTAAAACCTTCTGCTGGTTCAGGACTGAGGAGTAAACGTGTTGTTAGGAGGGCATTAAGGCGTTCAGGTGGTGTCGGTGTGTTTCAATTGGACTTTAATGTAGTTTTATATCGTCCTTTTAATCTATTCTATATTTAAATTTATTTCTCCGTCCATCCATCCATACTTCCATACGTCCATTGTCAGACTTATCTGAGATCGGGGGCAAGAGGTCCAGCAGGGAACCACAGGCATCCCTCTCCCCATCAACATCCTCCAGCGAGCTCTGGCTTTCTCCAGGGTCTCCTCCCAATCTTTCTAATATGTTTTGATAGAATAAAAAGTGTTACTGTGTTTATATTATTTCCCATCTAAGTTATTTGTTCAAAAGATCCTCCAAACGGATCTTCTAAGCGCTTTATCTTTAGCAGCAGAGTCTTGTACAGTGAGCACGCAGAGGCCAAGGTGGCTAATGGATGACCTGTTGTTTTATTCAGACAACTATATCTGGTAATTCTAGGTTTTTCTGAAGTTCTCCTTTAGTTCTTGGCAAAGGACAACTCATCTGATTTTATTTTATTTTAAATTTTTTTGCTGCTCTGTCAGAAATCATAGGAGAAGCATTAGTTTCAGTCCAGTTTGTAGTTCTTTCCGCTACCAGATTATGGCCTCAACAGTGTTCACTGCGGCACTCAATCCAATGCCATCAGCATCTAGTCCAGCAATAAGGTTTTATCCATCATAACATGTTTCTTGTGTGACACCTTAGTGATAAGCAACCCTTTTATTGAACTTTGGTGAGGCTGTCTAATATTAATTTGGATTGCTTTTTAAATACTGACAAATTTCTTTCTTTTACTTGTTTTGCACCCCCTTTTCTCCCTCAGTTCAATACCTGCACCAATATTTACTCATAATTTACCCTAATGGACTTATTGGTTCATAAGAGGCCCATTAGACGTATGTTATTGACTGAGAAAAAAGCTCAACACGTTGGATGCTCATTTCCCCTGCCGTACCTAGGAGTGTGTGCACGCGTGTTTAACCACCCTCTGTCTGCAGTGGCACTCGCTGTCAAGAGAGGAGCAGGCCAAATACTACGAGCTGGCCAGAAAAGAAAGGCAACTGCACTCCCAGCTCTATCCCGGATGGTCGGCACGAGACAACTACGTGAGTAACACGTTTCCCCTCATCTGATCTCGGTTGAGTAGGAAGAAGGTATCAAGATGAGTGTAATCCCTACCAGTTTCAGTCCGCTATGACTGTATTGGGTTAATTTTAGCGTTTGCACTTTTGATCTCATGAACCGAAGTTGTTGAGGTGGTTTTGCTTCCGCTGCGAGGAACTGTTTTTAACAGCGTTGTTGTATCTGTGCAGGGAAAGCGGAAAAAGAGGAAGAGAGAGAACAAGCCAGACTCAAAACCAGAGGGTAAGAGGCCTTTCTTCTTCCTGACTGACCTTATTTGTTTTCTTTCTTTTCTTGCCAAACAATTGAGAGGCCAGCTAGCTCTTTATTTGTACTGCAAAACCTCACGTTTAACCTGAAACAGAACCTCTGTTCTGTTATTTTTTGTTAATTTTGTTATGAATTCTGCGCTTACTAACGTTTTTCCCGCTTTTATGCTTTGACAAGCAGCTTATGAGGTTCAGTGCTAATAGTGGCAGGTATGTTTTGTAGACCTGTAACTTTAAATGGCCAGAAAATAACCAAGTCCTCCACTCCTCAGTGCACATTCTTTTCGTACATCTTGTGTCGTGTTCCTTTTTCAATCATACGAGCACACCATCTGAATGAGCCGTCACATCCTCTTTTGCTCACCTCGTTGTGATGTGGTGATTAGTTGATTTGAGAAGTGTCACGTTTCAAAACTTTCACATCTACTTTTTTGCTTTTTTAAAACAATCACTCATTTGCTTCTGTCAACGGCAGCGTTGTGGCACAGAAAAACGGGCGGATCGATCATCTGACCCTCTTTCTATCTGCTTCGTTTTCCTCACATTGCAGACTTCTCCATAAGGAATAAGAAACAGTGCGTGCAGTATTTGCCCTCGGAGAAGATGTGCGACAGCCCCGCGTCGTCTCACGGGAGCATGCTGGACTCGCCGGCCACCCCCTCCGCCGCCCTGGCCTCCCCCGCCGCCCCCGCTCCCACTCACTCCGAACAGGCTCAGCCGCTGTCGCTCACCACCAAACCGGAGGGACGCATGCACCACCACTTCTCTGTACCTGGGAAGGCCTCCGGATCTGCATCCTCCTCCTCGTCCTCTTCTTCCTCCTCCTCCTCCTCCTCCTCCCAGCCCTCCATCTCCATCCCTGTCGGTACTTCGGGCAGCCAGTCGAGCACGCCTCTCCTCAGCCGGCCAATCCCCTTCACCTCCCTGCACCCCTCCATGCTCTCCCCGCCGTCCCCCTTCCATCAGGCGGCCCTTCACTCCCATCATTCCCTGTTCCAGTCGCAGCCCCTCTCCCTGGTTACAAAGCCAACCGAATGAAATTGCAAATGTTTCTTTTCTTTAAATACTTGTGCTGTATATTGCTTTTCTTTCAAAATAGGTATTAGAACAACTTTTTTTCAAAATAATGAAAAGGAAGAAATATTATTGGTCAATATTTGACTGCCTCCTTTTCTACATCTCTCAATGAAAACAAAATGTATTTTTTGTAAAGTTTACTGCAGAACTGGGTTCTTTTTTGTTTTGTTTTTGTTTTCTTTGACGCATTTATCCAATGAACCTCTTGTATAAAAGAACCAATGTACATAATGTTTCTTTATAAAAGCAAAAAAGGAAACAAAAACATTTTCTTTTTAGCCAAAACTTAATTAATGTTAGTATGAAGTTTTCAGTTCTAGTCCTGGCCAATAATTGCAAGCCCTTTTTTTTTCAATTCACGAGTGTGTGCCCCTTCTTTGACATGTCAAATAAACATTTGAAATGGTTTCTTAAAGAAAATGTCTCTGTTTGCCTTTTTCCAGAGCCAGCCCAAGGCAGAAACAAAGTAAGCTGCTGTGTATGGCCTCCAGGCCAGCAGGGGGTCTCCCCCCAAAGTACCTGAATTCTCACAGATTATAGAACTCCAAAACTATAAATTTGTAGTAACGTTTATCAGGAAAAAGCATCAATCTATACATTAACCAAGCTGCTTATATAGCATTTTTCATACCAATAGCATCCCATGGTGCTTTACAACATCTCACTGAAATATATTCATGCACAAATATAGATATTATACGGAAGCAAAGTAGACGCACACATCATCATTCTTGCCAACATATAATAAAAAAAGCAATGACAAATCCTCAAATAACTGAAGAGCTGCTGAGGAGGAACCTGTCTTAACTTTATGAGGAAAAACTCAAGAATAAACTAAGATACATAAATCTAGTTGTTATGTTAATAATAGAGTAAATTTAAAAAATAAATATATTGATTTGTGTACACAGATAAAATTGGTTGTATAATGGAAATAACTAATGTATTATATAAGTCTTTACATCAGCAGAAATAAATCAAAATGTTGCAAAAAGATGTTTGAAAAAAATTTAATAACATTAAGGATAATGCAATCATATATTGTTGACAATCAGATTTAAGACCCCAAAGAAAGAAAGAAAGAAAGAAAGAAAGAAAGAAAGAAAGAAAGAAAGAAAGAAAGAAAGGAGATTGATAGTCTAAAATGACTTAAAATAATTTACATTTCCTTTTTAAAATGTCTACACTCATCCTTCCTCAGGTCTTCAGTTCCAAAAGCACCCAGCCTTGTTGAAACTGAGAGCTACTTGATTGGTGTTGTGTCATATGAAGGGCTAACAGAACTGACCTTTAAAATAGAAGAGTCAGAGCTCACCTTAATGTTACGTACAAATTTACATTTTTAAAATGCAGGTGTGATTAAAAAGGAAACACAATAGAATAAAATAGATGCAGCTCACTGGTGGGTGCTGCTATTTTTTAAACAGGCCTGACGGCACCACATGTGGGACTCTGGGGGCTACCTGGTGCCCACGGGCACCATGTGGGTGACCCCTGACTAATAAATTGAAGCTTCACTTTCAAGGTTCACAAACTGCAATTTCCAAAGAAATTGAAATGCTTTAAAAAATATTTTTTACACTATTACATAAGGAACAGATTTATTTAATTTTCTGATTTAGTGTCTGTGGAGTAATTATATGTAATAACTCCCTTAGCTGGAGCAGAAAGATGTCATATTCCAGTAAATTTGGAAATCAGTAAAATGTGAACAGGTGTGGTTAAGAAATACCCAGACTAACCCTCCTGCTTTAGGTTTTGGCAACTAAAAGCAATTCAAACGAAAAATGCTCATATCAATCCAATGCTGCGTTAAACATCCTCACTCCACAGCAGCGTCTGTGTTACCACGTGACGCTACCATGCGTTGGTGGAGGTCTGGTGTCAGATCGTCTGATCAGCTGAGTCCGGATGATTCCCAAAACTACGAGACCTGAGAAACTACGAAGCCACGTGAACGAAAAACATCTTTGAAGCCGTTGAACAAACGACAAGCCTGTCACTGCAAAAGTTTTCCCCACTCTTGGCAGACTTGGAGCGGACAGACGAGTTGCAGTCGTTGAAGGGGATGAATACAGCCGACAGCCGCTGACAGCCGGTGAAACTTCATGTACTACCATGGACGAAGCCTTGGCTGGGAAGAAAAAGCAACAAACTTTACAGCATTCTTTTGTTAAAGGGTAGCTTGTTCATATCCACTAATGGTATCTCAAAGGTAAAAACATTTTCCATTTGAGTTGTTTTAAGTGGCTCAAATCGTTTAGAACTGGGCTAGCTGTTAGCCTTCCACCACTCTGTGAGGGTTCATTCACTTTTCTACACACTCTATTATCATACGGCTTCAATCTATTAAAGCTTAAGGGAAATATTACGGATAAAACATAGAGTGTCATCTAAAAAAAAAAAAGAAAACGGGCATAAAATAAAAATACTGCTCTGGGCCCAACGCAATCTTGGATCGGCTCTGTTTTTCACATTTATTTTTAGGAAGTTGCTTAAGCTTGGTAAAACAGTTTGGATGGATTTAGTCAAATTAGGGTTAGGGATTAATAATGAACTGAAAACAACCTTATGTGGTTGTAGAATTAATGAGCAATTTCTTTTTATTACAGCCATGTTTTAACTGAAAAATATACACACACACACACACACACACCTGTCATCTCACTTCTAAATACAAAATCCTCCCTTGAAAAACTTTGCTGTTGATGGCGAGGAGTTTTAATGTTTAATCAAGCAGAATTAGGCTAACCGCACTGGAAAATGACAACCAGGACCCAGAGTGACTAACATTTCAGGCCAAAAATAAATACAAATAAAAGAATTATAGACATCTGCTCCATCTTGGATTATAAGATCCCATAACAATAACAATAAAGCAGGTCAGCCCCCATCCCCTGCTCTGCAAACCCTGCTCTGGTTCTCTATCCCTTTCCTGCACTTTTGCTGCATCTTTATTCACCATTTGGCACGTTGTGGGGACTTTAATTAACTCAGAGGTAATGGGATGGAACTCCTGGGACCTCATTAGGCATTTCAATTAGTAAAAAATACACAAGGTAGGTTACAGTTTTTGGTGGCTTTGGAGATGGCGATTGGTGCCAGGGTTGGACCAATTATGTGTGAGCAGAAGGGAAGCTGGCCTGGATGAGCCCACCGACTACTACCCGCCCACTTTATTGGAGGCTTAACTGAGATTTAATCCACAGGAAGATGGAGATAAGCAATAAATATTACTTCTACCATTCAACTTTACAGGTTTGCCTAATTTCAGTTTACTTCTCATAGGCAGGTGTTTCTCAGTACATTAGAAAACCATTTAAAAGTTAATTTATTTCAGCAACACAGTCAAAAAGGTAAGCCTCAAATATGAATTAATTTCACAGTAAATTATTTTGAGCATCTGTTATCTGATGATTGTAGTTGATAGTTAACGTCAACCTCACTTTCTCAGAAAATTTGATTATTGCATCAGACCAGTTATAAAACAATAACATATAAATGCCATGCTATGACCTACACAATCATGGGGAAGACTGCTGACTTCATAGTCGTCCTGCAGAGAGTCACTTACAAACTCCATGACAAGGATAAGTGGTAAATGCTTATCAATAAAGCATCCAGGTGTTTACAGAGTGCTGTATTCAAGCATATCTGTGGAAAGTTAAGTGGAAGAAAAAAAGGTTTGGCAATAAAAGACAAAAATGAGAGAAAAAGGACTGGACTGATTTTACATTTCATTAATGTCCCAGAGTCTTGAGGAATAGTGGAGCGGGACAACACCAAAGCTTCTTGAGTACCAGGGTGAAGTGTCCACAGTTGGTGATGATTGGGGATGCTTACCATCTGCTGCTGTTGGTCCACTGTGTCTTATCAAATCCAAATTAAACGCAGCTGTCTACCAGGATTTTTTAGAGGCCCTCATGCATCAACCTGGCTCGGCAGATTGATCATGTGTAGCACTCCATGTTCTGCACATTCAAATCTGTTCAGGGAAAGGAGGGACATTCAACAGAACTCTCCGAGCTGATTGGACCAAGTGACACCGAGTGCCCGCCTACCAAAGGTTGGTTTTGACCAATCGCGGTATCAAACGAAAACGTAGGCATCAGGCGCCATGAAAAGCCACAACATGGTGAGCTAGTCAAGGCACTTCTTGCTGTTGTTCTTTCAAAGAAGAAATCGTAGATTCCGACAAAACCAATGTGGTAGCAGCAGCTACGCGTCACAGCTGCATGTCCCGCCTTGAATACTGCAGCGTGATTGGTCCGAACCGTTTTTTTTTTGGTTGGGGCCCGAACAGTTCAGACGGGAGCAGGGCCAGATGGATTCTCGTGTGTTTGAATGCACAAATACCGCGAGAATTACCCATGCATACCTCTGCTTAAAGACTTTACAGAGAAGCCAATTTTCTTGCCACCTGCCCACACAACCAGAGGTAATGTGGGTAATTGTGTAGCAAATCCGCTTGACCTGAACCCCGTAGAGAATCTATGGACTATTGTCAAGAGGAACCTGAGGGAAACTAGGTCCAACAATGACCCACATGTTCATCCCTTCCATGTTAAGCTGCACTAATGCAGTAATTTATGTCCTTTGGCTTTTCCCGACCAAGACAGAGTGTATGTATTTCACACTACATGGACAAACTCATCTGTAGGTTGACATCTAAAGTTTCCCTAACTTTCTGAGAAACAGAAACGTGGGGTTTTCCATAGGCTGCAAGCCACTATCATCAAAATGAAACGTTTGAAATTCATCGCTCTCTGTGTGTGTGTGTGTGAGATGCAACGAAGGTAATCAATCTTTATGAGTTTCACTTGATGAGTTCAGTAATTGAAATAAATTAACTTTCCGTTAATATTCTAATTTATTGAGATACACCTGCAAAATAAACTAACTGAGAAGTTGGTGCAAGATAATTTCACACGCATCCCTAATGGATAATCAACAACATTTACAATGTCAGGGAAGCGTTTAAGAATGTGAATGAACTTGGAGAGGGTTATATCTTTTATTAACAAAACATCTTTTTTTTTTACAACAATCGTTGGTCTCTGTCACAACTTTAGCTCCTTCTCATACAGCCTCCTAAAACTGCAGACAGGCAGGCTGAGGATGCGTCTCCGCTTTGGAACCCCCTATGGTGACACCAAACTGTCAACTGTGTCCTGCTCTGCTTAAACAATCATTAGCTATAATAAATCTTTACTTGTTTTGCCGTTCTGTCTTACATCATTCCAGCCACAAGCCATGGCAGCCTGCTGTGAGCCACTTCACCAATCCATCAATGAGATTACAGGTAATGAGTTGTCAAAACAGCCTCCCCATACATCCAGTGAAATGAGGATTTCACCGAGGCCCGTGCCTTTCGTTTTTTTAAACTCTGTCTCCATATACACTTTATATAAGGGTTGAGTAGTAACATAACTACGTAAAAATGTTTTACGTCACACTTTTTTTTCCACTTTTCATGATTTTTCACATTGCAAACTCAAACTTCGGTGTATTTTAGAGGACTTTTGTTTTAGGACTATTACGTGTGATTGTTATTTTACCACCTTTAGTGTAGTCACAGTCAAGTCTTTTGGGTTATGTCTCTATTACCTTTGTATAAGTAGAGTTAAATTTTGTTATGCACATTTTTATTCGAAATACAGCTAAGGCAGTGTCAAGCTGATCGAAGAATGTGTGTGGACAGCGACTTCAAGGTATTCTACAAAATCTCAATTGGATTTAGGGCTGGTCTTTGACTGGACTGTTGATCTAAACCATTTTTTGTGGTTTTGGCTGCATGTTGAGGATCACCTTGCTGGTAGATAAACCTCCGCCCCAGCCTCTGACTGTCCAGGAGTCTATTTAGGAGTCTATTTAGCTTCATTTTCATTCCGTTAAACTCTGACCAACTTCCCTATCCCTACCGCACATCTTGGCCACAAAGCTTTAGTTTGGTTTCAACTGAGCTGGAGAAGTTTTCCCACACATTTACCTTCTCCTCTACATGGCTTGAGGCAAATGGCAACAGCAGGATTATTTATGGTTTTACTGTCTTCTTCTGGACACTTTTCCAGAAAAGCCCTATTTGTGGCCTGCAAGATTAATAGTTGTTCTGTTTAACGATTATTCCACCTGAGATTTGCATCTCTGCTGCTGCTCCAGAGCTACCATCGGCCTCTTAGTTGTTTCTCTAATTAATGATCTTGTTGCCAACCCTGTCAGTATAGGTGGATGACCACGCGTTAGTAGGTCTGCAGTTGTATGATACTCGCTTAACATGAACAGTTCAAAGCTTGGAACACTGTTTTATAACCTAACCCTGTTTCAGATTTCTTCTCACACACGTTTGCCCCCCACAGATTTTCTCTAACAAATCTCCCAGGCCTCCACAGAAGAGCTGGATTTACACTTAGATTAAATTACACAAAGGTGAAATCTGTGTACTGTAGAGATCTGAAGGTGATTTTATTTAATGGCGTCATGACAGAGGGGCTGAATACATATGCATGCCACAGCTAAAAACAACATACGTCAATGTCCTTCCATTTCACAATTAAGCAGCGGTTTGTGTTGTTTCATTGCATAAAATCCAAGGAAAATAATACATTGATTTTTTTTGTCCTATTGTTTGTAATATAGCAAAGTGTGAAAAGGGTTGACAGTCCGTATGCGTTTGCAAGGGATTGTCTGCACGTGTCAGCAAGTTGAGGAATATCTAGTAAAACCTAAATAATGACTGATTTAATTTGGTGACTGAAATCAGCTGCAGGGTTTGTGCTCAGCTCAACATCTGCCATGTAAGCACGAGGTCAGATTTAATTCATGTTAATTTTTGCTCATTAGAGTCCTGCAATCTCTTGCCAGGATTGTTTTTTTTTTCTCTCCCAGGTCCTCCTTTGATGTCAGATTTATTCCAGGTTAACCATTTCATTTCACACATCTAAAGCTGCTCGTAGAAAGTCTTACTGCCACAGCATCAACGCAGATCTCTGTTCGGAACAGCGACCGCACAAGCGTCATCAGAAGGACTTGATTCCATGTCAGCTATTGACTGGGTGACCTTATGGGTCCCACTAATACCAGGATGCTGTGCTAGCTTCACCTGTGGTTTCCTAAAGTGATATTAATTGATTGTTTCTGTAGCATTCACCGAGCTTAGCAAGACTCAGCTGGTGCCTTTGTGACAACAGGTATGGCTCGCTGTGAGCTTAAGACTCTCCTTAATGTATTATTCATACCCGTTTGACCTTAAAGATGGAAATGCAAATGGGTGTCAAGAATGAGAGGGATCATTGGACTTTTCAAATGTCAACTAGCCTGCCACAATTAAAACATATTCATTACGCCAACCCACAGGTCCCCCACACCCAGCTGAGATGTAAAACACCTCCAATTAACATTTAGATCATTATCTCCTCTCTCTAAAGCCACTGCACACTTTCAGGCGCAGTGCTGCTACAGGTATCACAGGGAGAGGTGTAAGGATCAATAAGTTATGTTTTATTCTTGAGAATAAAAACGAAGCTGCAAAAGAATAGCTGCGCCAGCTGGAAAAGCTTTTGATTAACGCAGACAAGAGTTTTGTGATCTGATGAACTGTGTGTGTGTGTTTTTTTAATTTGCACCATAAATCAATACTGCCATCTGCAGACGGAGTCACATCCACTGCATTTGTGGTCAAGCCGGATCAGTTCACTTTTAGACCAGTGGGTGGCAGCAGTGGTAAAACATGATCCCGTCTCCCCTTTTTCTTTGGGTAAAAGCTGCATACAGGTAAATTTACATTTTTATTTAATATATTTAACTGGTTGCATATTTTGAAGTTTGGTTATTGTACCCGTTAAGAGCTATAACTGTTTTAATGTGTTTTTGTATTTGTTGCTGTTCCAGAATGCCACTTTTCTTGCTCTGAATAAAGTTCTTTAAAAAAACAAACATTAAAAACAAGTACATTTGCACACCAAACGAAGCTCCCACGTTATGCTGTAATTAAGCAATATTTTAGGCACCCAGCCCCTTCCTCACACTGACAAACGTATACACACAAACTCTCTCTAATTACATGACACAGTATCGTCTACAAATGTATTCATGCCCCTGTTTTATAGCAATCTTTTAATTTGACTGGAAGAAAGATGACTGTTTTCATTGAAATACCAGAAGCATGCAAATTGTAAGAAAGGTTGAATCGCTGTAATGCTGATTAAGGATTGCACATTGATTGTTGAGAAGAGTCTTTCAGCATGCCATTTTTTATAGTCAAAATGTAAATAAAATGGATAAAAATACATTTTTAAAACCGAGTTTGTTTAAGATGCGCCTGCCTCATTTCGAATGTGAAACGAAAAACTCGGTGGAATAAAAAATCATTTGAAATTAATTTTGAAATTAAATCTGCCAGGGTATAAATAATTTTGGGCTTATTGACTTTATAAATTGATGTATATTACTGTTAGCATTTAAACAGAATAGTTAAAACCAAACTGTTTTTACTGTGAAACTGCATTAAGTGATCAAAGTAGTTTATTATAAAATTAAATTAGGTTAAAATGGTTTGAATTCAATATATATATTTAGGTGTCTGTAGTCTTTCAACATTATATTGAAAAAAAAGCATGTTTTTGCTAACCAGTCATTGATACTAATTTAAACTGCTACATTCTGTCCATGATAAAGATGAGGTAGCCTCGTGTAGACTAAAATAACCATAAACATGACACTGAAAACAACAGAACTAGTCATTTAAAAAGAACGTCTGTCAGAAGTAATTTTGGTAATGCTGACAGACCATAAACAGGAAAGGTTTGGTCTAATAAAATCTCAGACATTGTGAAAAATATAGGTTATGTCTATCTTTTTTTTTTTTTTTTTTACATTGTATTTAAGTATCTGGCTTCAACCGTATTCTGGCAGATATCTGTTTCCATGTGTTTGAGACTGCTGTATTTTTGTAGGTTTTTGTACGTATGTTTAAATTCTGTTGGGAATGAGGCGTCACATGATGAGTTATATTTGTCGAGATTTAAAGACGCTGATACTCTGTTTGTGAGGTTTGTCATTCTGAAGACAGGCAGGGTGCCCGAGGTGGTGCTTTCTCAGACAAAGCTTCGATGTCCCTTTGATGTGGCCGCTTCAGTTTGTGTGTAGATCTTCAACGTCCATCAATCTGGTCAATTGCTTTTATTCAGTGTTTACCGTAGTGGACATCATGAATTGCCGATTCCTATTTTATTTTGTTGTATTATTGTCTATGAAAGCAGAGATCTGGCCTAACCAGGGAGCGTTTTACTAGGAAATCAGTGACGAATCAGACATGGAGCTGTGAAGACGTGAGGCGAAGGGCGGCTACATCTTGTAACAAGAAAGCTCATGGTAGGATAAATATGAGTACATTAATGCTGTCTATTGTTTTTGTTAGTTTTTTTGGTCCATTTATCCCTTACAAACAAGAAACAAATATTGAGATATGAGAGTAGGGAAAAATAAATGTGGCTCCTGGAGAAAAACCTAAAAATATCAGGTACTAGCTAAAGATTTTAAAAGCAAAGAACAGTACAACAAATGTGAGATCATTATTTTCTCTGAGATAAAAAAAAGTCCAGATTTCAACTACAAAAGGCAAACACTACATCATGTTCTTACAACACCTAAATTACTTTAAAACTATTCCCCTTTACATCATACAAGGAGATTCCCAGTCTAAGTCCTTATGTAAGTTGTGCCTTGTTGAACATGGCAGGACAAAGGTAGAAAAAGAGGATGTACATCTACCGCGTCTGGATCTGGACTTAGTTCAAATATTTGCACTTCTTTTAGCATTTGCAAAGCAAGTGAAAACTAAATGCTGCAACCAGCTCCTCCCTTTATCACACAAAAAACCCTCATAGACCCACAGCCAAGTCCAGTTAGAATCCTGAATCTGGTCTCCAGTCACTGCCAGAGCTTTGTAAGCAAAGCGGACGTTGCACTTCGTCTGTAGAAAAATATACAGATGTGTGAAGAGTTGACATCATTTCAATGGTCAAATGTCATAATAGCTATTAATGTCTTGACCATGGAAGCACCA
The DNA here is from genome assembly GCF_011125445.2 of Fundulus heteroclitus. Lineage (NCBI taxonomy): Eukaryota > Metazoa > Chordata > Actinopteri > Cyprinodontiformes > Fundulidae > Fundulus > Fundulus heteroclitus. The sequence goes on from NC_046372.1 coordinate 33,347,299, forward strand.
ACCATGGGACCACTGGGCTATGTCTTTTGAAGAGGCAGTCTACAGAACTCTGTAAAAGTAATCATACTCATACATAAAAGTAATCATACTTTTTAAAATTGTGTCACATTCAATACATTGTTAAGCTATCTCTAGTCGGAACCTCTCAACCTCCCGCACTATCTCAGGCTCCTTCCCCACCAGAGAGGTGACATTCCACGTCCCAAGAGCCAGCTTCTGCAGCCGAGGATTGGAACGCCAAGGTCCCCGCCCTCTACTGCCACCCATTGCACAACGCACCTGACCCCTTTGGCCCCTCCGATAAGTGGTGAGCCCATCGGAAGGGGGACCCATGTCACCTCTTCGGGCTGAGCCCAGCCGGGCTCCATGGGTAAAAGCCCGGCAACCAGGCGCTCGCCAACGTGCCCCACCTCCAGGCCTGGCTCCAGAGTGGGTCCCTGGTGACCCGTGTCCGGGCGAGGGAACACGGTAACCATTTATGGTATTCATCATAAGGGGCTTTTTGTATGTCTTTGTAACATACAAAAATGACTTTGTATGTCCATTTAGATTTGTTTTTTCTGTTTTGGTAAAATCCCTTTTGGACTATAAGATCCCTGGGTTCGTTTCTCTGTTCATTAGTTGTTTTCCCTCATCTCAGTTCAGGATCTCATCTTAATGCATTGCCTTGTGCTGATTTGTCTTGAGTTATTCAGTCCCCTCCCCCAGTAAAAGTGACTAATTTTCTTTACCTCCTTGTCAGATCATTGAGGTCTTCCAGGTTTTCCTCCAGGATTTCCCTGTATTGAACTCAATCTTCCATCAAATGATCAGCTTCCTTGTTCAAGCAAAGAAGAAAAAACAATCACCATAACATTCAATTTTCAATTCAATTCAATTTTATTTATATAGCGCCAAATCATGAAACATGTCATCTCAAGGCACTTTACAAAGTCAAGTTCAATCATATTATACAGATTGGGTCAGATTATACAGATTGGTCAAAAATGTCCTATATAAGGAAACCAGTTGATTGCATCAAAGTCCCGACAAGCAGCATTCACTCCTGGGGAAGCGTAGAGCCACAGGAAGAGTCATCTGCATTGTACATGGCTTTGCTGCAATCCCTCATACTGAGCAAGCATGAAGCGACAGTGGGAAGAAAAACCACCCATTAACGGGAAGGAAAAACCTCCGGCAGAACCGGACTCAGTATGAACGGTCATCTGCCTCGACCGACTGGGGTTACAGAAGACAGAACAGAGACACAAGAGAAACAAAAAAGCACAGAAGCACACATTGATCTAGTAATCTGTTCTACATTAGATGGTAGTAGCGGGTGAGCCGTCTTCTCTGGATGATGTCACAGTTAACAGAACGTCAGACCAGGTGTGCCTACTATGAAGAGAAAAGAGAGAGAACAGAAAGTTAAAGCAGAAATGACAACACATAATGCATAATTGAAGAACAGTAGAACTCAATAGAGTGAGAAAATTAGATCCTGATATACTCCAGTAGCCTAAGCCTATAGCAGTAAAACTATAAAGGTAGCTGAGAGTAACATGAGCCACTAGTTATAATTTTTGTCAAAAAGGAAAGTTTTAAGCCTAGTCTTAAAAGTAGACAGGGTGTCTGCCTCACGGACCAAAACTGGGAGTTGGTTCCACAGGAGAGGAGCCTGATAGCTAAAGGATCTGCCTCCCATTCTACTTTTAGAGACTCTAGGAACCACCAGCAGACCTGCAGTCTGAGAGCGAAGTGCTCTGTTAGGAACATACGGGGTAATCAGAGCTCTGATATATGATGGAGTTTGATTATTAAGGGCTTTATATGTTAGAAGAAGAATTTTAAATTCTATTCTTGATTTAACAGGAACATGACGCTCCAAAGCACCACATTTTTTGTATGTAGGTCAAAAACCTTAATTTTCGTCTCATCTGAGCTAGGGCTGGGCAATATGGCTTAAAAATATGATCTCAGATTTTTTTATATACCAAATCCAATTAATATTTTTTTTCTCCTCTTTTTCATTTCACAAAAATAAATTAAGTGAATTATTAAAACACTTAATTAATAAAACAAATTAATAAAACTCTTTTATTTCAAGCATTTTGTCTGGGAGTTGACCTGAATTTCAAGTGCAACCAAATACAGGCTGTGAAACATGCTTGTAAAACAGCATGGTAGGCCCTGCCATTGTAAACAATGAAAATATAACAAAATGTTTGTGCTAATGGTAATACACAACGAGCTCAGAACAGGCTTCACTTCACTTGTAACTTCAAACTAACTTAAAGTAAGTGAATAAATAAATGAAACATAAATTTCCAATTGATCGTTTAAATTTATTTATTGCTGTGCCCTGATCTGAGCAGAGCACATTCTCCCACGTTTGCCGTTTGCCCTGAAATTACATTTGAGAAAATGCTAGCCAGGCTTCTGATGGCTTCCTGTCAACAATGTCTTTCTTTTTGCCACTTTTCTGGGAATTCATATTCATAAAGTGCACAAATTGTTGTCACGTCTACAGTTTTGTTTCAGCTGAGCTGTGGATCTCTGCAGCTCCTTCAGAGTCATGTGCTTCCAGGGATGACTGCTGCTCAGCCGGATATGGGCAGTCGTCTTACATTTGTCTGTTGTTCCTTTTAAATTGGTTTGACTTTAAATTGAACAACACTCAGTGAAATATTTTTCACACCATCATGATCCTAGGAATCCAGCTAGAAGTTCACAGAGAGTGGTCTCAAAGAAACGGGCTGATTTCCATCACTGCATGGACACTTGCCTGCAATTATCTGCAGCTCAGGCAAAATATCCTCTGTTGGACTTTCTTCTGTTATTAAATTATTTGTTCTTCAAACGTTTTTCACACTTACAATACTGTTTTAAATGTATTTACAGAGCCATGATGTTGTGCAAGGAAAGCCATAGTCTTGAGTAATATTTACAAAACAATTGTAATCTTACTCTGATTGTTGATAAGGATCGCAGGAACAGCCGGAACTGCACCAGGACCCGGCCCCATTTGCAGCTTCTGCTCATGAAGGGTTGTTTACTCTGGCAGGATGAGACTGGTCAGATGACTTCATGCCTTGAGCAATCACTCAGATGATCTATCATCAACAGGACAAGGGGGATAACAGTCACTGTGTTCCGTGAAGCACTTTGATGGCGGCTATATACATTTAAAAAAAATAAAAATAAAACAACAATCTTCCATGTTTTCCATTTATAGTGAAACGGCAGCCTTCAGTTCCATGTAATGAAAGCGATCAGCCATGTGGGGGCAGCAAAGCGCTCTCCACGCCTTGTGGAGCAGCAGAAGAAGACGCTATTGTACCAATGAGCTCTTGTACACGGAAGCAGAACCAGGAGGACTCTTCGTGGAGTCTCGCAACCTGTCGGATCTCAGCTGTCCCCTCGCATTGAGAGTTGAGTTGAGAGGATTTGACAGATTAGATTGGACCGATTTGGTTTACGCTTCACTGCTATCTGGACGCGGACGACACAATGCGGGCAGCTTTTTTGCCTCTGTCCATTTTAATATTCTGCTTGCTGGTCACAGGTGAGCGGACCCATGTTTATTTTAAGTTGTTTAGCCTTTTGTTGATAAATATGGTACTTGCTACGGAAGCCGATGATTACGTCAGTATAAATCACCTAATATATGTCTTTTGTAGGTGGGGTGTTTACTACATTGGTATTGTAATTGTTGGCACAAAAACATTATGAAGACTTTTGGGTCACTGTTGGCATGCCAACAAATTCAATAATGGAATTCCGGGAAAGCATTATCCCGTAATATCCTGTCGAGTTCAGAAGCTCGGTTCGTGATCCCACCGTAGAGCCTTCACCCTACCAGACCTTCCGGTAAACTCAAAATCACTTTATATGTAGGTAGATTGTCACATATTCACTTTCCCTTTTCCATTGTGGTGAGGCGACCAGCCCACGTTTAGCTCTAACTTCGCGGCTATGTGGTGAATTACGGTAAAACTGCAGGTTACGTTTTCTCCTCTCTCGGTCTGAGTGAGCATTAAAAAATGTTTATCAAATGACAGACCAACTACTTCTGCATATCTCTGCTAAAGGAAAATGCATATTTAATAATTGTATTGTAGATTATTGGAGAATGATCTCGTGAACTCGGTTCATAATGCTGTTCCATATATTACAAACATTAAAAAACGCCAGTATTACTTCTCAGAACTTTAAGTTTGCAGGGGTGAATGTTTAAAGTTTCTAATGCACTTTGTAAAATTATTAACATCCACAGCAGTCTTGCTCACACATTTGTACATCAAAAAGGTTTCCAAAATAAAATGTTACAAAGACAACTTTTACAAAAATGAATAAGTGAAATGATATATATATATATATATATATATATATATATATATATATATATATATATATATATATATATATATATATATATATAATTATAATAATAATTATTATTATATATATATTTTTTTGCTGCAGCAACACCTTACTGCTCTGTTGCTGTAATGATTGACAGGTATTATTGCCATATGTTTTCAAAGAGATTAAAATAAGAATAGAGGCCTAGTATTATTGCATTATCCGGGGTGACATCTGTCTCATACTGCTACTTTAGGAAACGCTCTTGGGAGACTCTGCCACATAGACTGTCAATGGACAGAGTTACATGAATGTTTAGATGTTTGTCTTTAGATGGTGTCGATGGAGTTCTCCAGTTAGCCGAAAGAGGAACCTGGAAACTTTTGTGAGGGTGAATGTAGGTTATTTCCTGTATGCAAAACCACCCACCGCATTTGTAATCAGGGCAGTCAAACAGATCACCTAAAATCCGGCACTGATCCAGTAACTGGCAAATGTTTATGCCACTCACTGATTTTAAAATATTGCGTATTGTTACAATAAAAAGTAAAGAATGGTAAAGAGCCACAAGATTTAACTGGAAGCCATTCAGAGAAAACAAGTCAGTTGAATCATTTGCAGTGCTGTGAGAAAAAAAATCCCCTTCACATATTTCTATTGCTTTTAAATTTGGGGTTAAATGTTTTTAATCATTAAATAAATGATATCAAATTATCATAAATAACCAGAGTAAATGCTGTTTTGCCATTACGCATGTTTTAAGTGATTTAATGTCTGTTAGGTATTGTCCAATGAATGTCATCCCAAACAGCTGATTTTAGGACAATATTTGAAAGGACGATTGGAGCACTGGCATGCTTTTAATAGGAAACTCTGCACACATATTGAATAAATAAGTGACAACTTCTGTTCAAGTACAATTTATTAACAGAAATAAATTACACATCTAGTGAACACCATTATACAATGTTATTTATCTGAATTAACACTATATTCCAATCAACAAATCCTCTCTACTTGGCTAGTGAAACCACTAAGCAAAATTTAGATAACAATAAATTAAGGAGCCATGTACACACAAAATAACAAAAGGACAAAATAAAATAGTTGAAAACCATTATCTGAATAATTCAGTGAATCTCTGGTTCACTGCAGATCCACGTTAGAAAACTAAAGTTCATCTTAAAGAATGTGGAATGAGGTTTAATTAGCTTAATCAATTTAGAATAACATTTGGTATGTGTTCAGCCCATTCACAATGCAAATCCTGAGTTAGACAAAACATTATTTGGGGAAATAACGTTTTAAAGAATAATTTGTTAAATAAAAATCAATAACCTTTAGGACACTTAGAATTTTATTAATGTAGTTATTTCTTCTGAAAATAATTCAGACTCACATCGCAAACCTAATAGAGGGCGCTGTAGCGTACGATCGACCGTCACTTCCCGTGGCCATTGTTTACATTAGCTTAATTAGTTAATCTTAAGTTACATGAAACACCATTAAATTGACATTAATGTCCCTTATCAATGCTGTAATAACGTTTTTAGCACTATTGGATATATATATATATATTGGATATATATATATATATATATATATATATATATATATATATATATATATATATATATATATATATATAACTGAGCCACCATATATATATATATATATATATATATATATATATATATATATATATATATATATATATATATATATATTTATATATATATATATTTGTGCTGTCAAACGATTAAAAATTTTAATCGCGATTAATCGCATAATGTCGATAGTTAACTCGAGATTAATCGCAAATTAATCACATATTTTATCCTTTTATTTCTGAAAGTGTAATAGCCTGTTTGGGCATTTTAATATGCAATTTTGCAATAAATGACACTAATAAAATACATGTACAAAAAATATTTTTATTTTGTTATTTTCAAGCACTTTTCAGAATCGGAATGAAAACATCCTGGTGCCAAATGTTAAACTCTGGACTCTGGACTTTTTAATTTTATTATTACAATTAAATAATAATAATAATAATAATAATAATAATAATAATAATAATAATAATAATAATAATAATAATGTTATGCAACAGGCAGGTGCACACAACACAGACAAAATTACATAAGGATTGAAATATATAAGAGGTGGATTAGCGAAAAAACACTGAACATAACATTATTATTATTATTATTATTATTATTTAATTGTAATAATAAAATTAAAAAAAGTAATAATAAATTCTTTATAGTATGACGATACAGAAACATACCTTGCTATACATCCGGCTGAAATGTACCAACCCATACTATAAAGAATGTAACATGGAATCAAGGGCGTAGGTTTGATTTGAACTTTGATTTGAACTTTAACCCTAGGGACACTTCATTGCTCTGACATCATTGGTCCTACGCAGTATGCATGCTCCTATTTCTTTATGCTTGACTTGAGCGTCAGGGCGCGTTTCTTCTGTCTAAAAAGAAAAGCAGTATTTCTTACTACATTTATACAAATTTTATAAGCACGACACACACTAGATGCTTTTTGTTAATCTGGTGGCCTAGTGGTTAGAGCATTGATCTTGGGTCCCAGAGGTTCTGAGTTCAACTCCGACAGACTACCATTCTGGGTCCCTGAGCAAGACACTTAACCCCGATTGCTCCCCTGGCGCCGCACAGTGGCAGCCCACTGCTCACCAAGGGGATGGGTGAAGATGCAGAAGTGAATTTATCCATTGTGAGATCAATAAAGTTCTATTATTATTATAAATTATAAAGCAGCGCCCGATCTGATGAACGTTGAATTGAGACTTTTTTCCCACTTTGAAAAAGTTTGCATTTGAACTTATACTAGCAACAGAGACCTATCAATTTTTACCATCTGCAACATTCCAAACAAATTTCTTACATCATATATCTGAAGAGTAGATAACAGCTTCTCCTTACCTACATCTTCTCAGACAATTAAATGATTTCCCTAACAATAGTGAGTTGTCGATGTTTAAATGTGCAGTAAATCTTAATACATAAGGAGCATGGAGGACCCAATACTGTACTTTAAGTAAGATTGGTGACACCAAAACTGAATTGTTTCATGAGTGGTTGTCCATTTCATCACTCAAATGAGAACCACATACTATTGGTATATACTAGTAAGACTAATAAAGAACAGCAGATAAAACTTTAAGATATGTTAAGGCCTATATTAAATTAATTTTACGACCATATCAACAGATTAAATACTTTTTACTTTTTTGGTGTACCAAATTACCCTCGTAATGAAGTAATATTTTATGGATTAAGTCCCTGATGATAAGAATGTCTAGCTCCGCCCCTGGTTTGCACTAATTTACTAATAGACAGTGTGGAAATCTTTGTACAATAAAAGCAATGTAAATAGTGTTCCTCGGTTGTATTTGTCGTAATTCTAATTCTAGAAGTAGAAAGAGTGAAATAAATAGCACTATCATTTTGTGAAATCCTACTTACGCTAAATAAGTAAAAGTCTAAACAAAATATAGCAGTTGTTTAGGCAGCATATAGTGTTGTTGTGTTGTATATCTTATAAAAGAAATATCACCTGCTATTTATACCTGAACTGCATCAGAGGGTCAACAAAAAAATTAAACAATAATAGCAACGAAATATTGGTAAAAGGGAAACCCTCACCTTTTCTTTTTCAGGCAGCTGTGGCTAAGAATCAGAATTTTTAATAGTCTACAGTCTTTGCTTTTCCATCTTTCCAGCCGGCTTCAGAACTCCAGCCTGGCACAAAATATTTAGTTTTATAAAACAGATTAGGTTTCTGTTGATAAATGCATTATACTTCAGAATTAGATGCTATTTTGAGATGCTAACGTTGGTTACTTACATTTCTCAAGTTCCATAAATCAAAACTCTCTCGCCTGCTTCTTTACAGAACTGCACTCAGCAGCTTTCACCTATTTTACTGCAGATAATTAGTTTCTTAACTGGGACTAGTTCCGTGGCCTAGTATTAATTGTGGTAACCACAGTATTCCTGTATGATAACTGTAAAACTGAAATCTCCGCTCCAAGCAAGCACGCACACGGACAGACTAGAAAACAGCCAATCAGAAAGAGGGAAGGCGGGATTTAAAGCAGTATAACCAATGACAGTGGAGTTAAACAGCACAGAGCACAGTCAAGTGTGCTGCAGATTTAAAGGGGCAGGACCACTGAGCTATATTATACACTGGAGTGCTGATTTTGCCGAAAAACTGAAGTCATTGGCCGCCATCTTGCTACTCCCTACTCTCACATAATCCCATAGGATTTGGTTGCAACAACAAGCAGTTTTCTGACTGTGTGAAAATATTTCACAGGTAATTCTACAGTCAGTGGATGTACTAACACTATTAACTACTAGGAAATTAGGTGCTGAAATATTTTACATGTTATTCATATTAAATATATATATATGTATATATAAGTATGTGTATATGTATATATGTATATATATGTATACACATATGTAAATATATGTTTTTGTACATTGTTATTTATATATTTAGAAATGTTAAACATATATATTTAAATGAATAAAATGCAAAATATTTCAGCACATAACTTTCTCAGTACTTGATATTTTTAGAACATAACATAAAAGTATATGGCATTTGACATTTTAAAAGTCTTAAGCCCCCCCCTGAACATGAGAAAATCCGATGCTGTAGCGCACATATTCCCTAGTTACTGGGGGGAAATAGGGAGTACCAATATGGCGGCTGGTGGCTTCAAAGCGACTCGTTCAAACAGACGGTGATTAGCACTCCAGTGTATAATATAGCTCAGTGGGCAGGACAGATTGGCCAGCGTGAGGCAGCGGAGCTGGGAGCTGCGAAAGGAAAAGTAGGGCAGAGTGAGGGTACGTTATGTGGATCATGTAACCAGCCACGGTAGATCTAAATTATTATTCTTTTGGACATGCACCATGCACACACACACCAACAAACACGCACACATAAAAAAAAAAAAAAAACTGAGAAAAGGGCACTTTGGGCACCAAGGGGCAAAGGGGCAGGTGCTCAAGCCCCCTCCGCCCCCCCCTCTGCACGTCCCTGATACCCTGATATATATATATATATATATATATATATATATATATATATATATATATATATATATATATATATATATATATATATAGTACACAGCTTCCCCATTTGTTGTTATTTTGTGTTTTACTTCTTCTCTTTTCTTTTTCACAGGGGCTCCAACCGGTCAGCAAAATGTAAACCTTTCCATTCAGCGAACTCAAAGGGAATCAGCTCCAGAGGGTGTACAGATAAGTGCAGTAGTGTCACAGGGAAATGTACCTCAAAGTAGTGGATCAGACAAAGATAAAGAAGGTGGAGAGGCAAATGCAGTAGTGTCACAGGGAAATGTACCTCAAAGTAGTGGATCAGACAAAGATAAAGAAGGTGGAGAGGCAAATGCAGTAGTGTCACAGGGAAAGGTACCTCAAAATAGGGGATCAGACAAAGATAAAGAAGGTGGAGAGGCAAATGCAGTAGTATCACAGGGAAATGTACCTCAAAGTAGTGGATCAGACAAAGATAAAGAAGGTGGAGAGGCAAATGCAGTAGTGTCACAGGGAAAGGTACCTCAAAATAGGGGATCAGACAAAGATAAAGAAGGTGGAGAGGCAAATGCAGGAGTGCCACAGGGAAAGGCAACTCAAAGTAGTGGATCAGACAAAGATAAAGAAGGTGGAGAGGCGAATGCAGTAGTGTCACAGGGAAAGGTACCTCAAAATAGGGGATCAGACAAAGATAAAGAAGGTGGAGAGGCAAATGCAGTAGTATCACAGGGAAATGTACCTCAAAGTAGTGGATCAGACAAAGATAAAGAAGGTGGAGAGGCCAATGCAGGAGTGCCACAGGGAAAGGCAACTCAAAGTAGTGGATCAGACAAAGATAAAGAAGGTGGAGAGGCAAATGCAGTAGTGTCACAGGGAAAGGTACCTCAAAATAGGGGATCAGACAAAGATAAAGAAGGTGGAGAGGCAAATGCAGGAGTGCCACAGGGAAAGGCAACTCAAAGTAGTGGATCAGACAAAGATAAAGAAGGTGGAGAGGCGAATGCAGTAGTGTCACAGGGAAAGGTACCTCAAAATAGGGTGTCAGACAAAGATAAAGAAGGTGGAGAGGCAAATGCAGTAGTATCACAGGGAAATGTACCTCAAAGTAGTGGATCAGACAAAGATAAGGAAGGTGGAGAGGCAAATGCAGTAGTGCCACAGGGAAAGGTACCTCAAGATAGCGGATCAGACAAAGGTAAAGGCAACCTACTAGGAATGACGGAGGAGGAAGAAAGCAGTCACTTCTTTGCTTACCTTGTCACTGGAGTTGTCCTGGTAGCAGTGCTCTACATCGCTGTCCACAGCAAGCGCAAGGTACTTTTCTTATTCATTCAGAAAAATATTAAATAAAACATACAGCACACAACAACCCTGAATTCATTTTGCCACTTGCGGTTGATTTATTCCTCGGCATACAAATGAAACTGAACTTTATAGAACACCAAATTGTTGTCCTGAAGGATCTCTGTGCATTCTGTTCAATCCCAGGTCTCTTACTGGAGGGTAGTCAGTAGGAGGCTTAAGCCCATTTTAGCAGAATAAGTAGATACAAATTTCAATCTACTCTTTTTATATTTCCAGATTATTGCCTTTCTTTTGGAGGGAAAGAAATCCAGATCCGCACGTCAACACAAATCCACAAATTACCAGAAGCTGGAGCAGCAGGTGAGTTGCATCCACACCAAGGGCCCGTTCTTCGTATGTTGCTTAAGAGAAATTAAACATCAAAGATTATTTCATCTGGCTAATCATGATCCGGCTAACTGGGTTCTTCGAACACACCTGTTGTTTACGATTAGTATGGCTGGATTGAGTTATCTGAGACAACTGCGCGTTCATGCGTTTGTTTAAAAGGGGAAATGTATCGATAGTAGAAACAATGATCAGCAGTGCTGCTATTGGCTGTTCAGTATGGCCAAAGACCGTCCACAGTTTTTCTCCCAAGCAGAACAAGAGCTTTTAATGGAAGGTTATGCCGAATTTGAGTCATTAATTAAAACAGGGAACACCTCAAAGTCTGCTAAAGCCAGGAGAGAGGGCTGGCAAAAAGTAGCAGACAAATTAATGCGTAAATACTGTCCATGGTAGATGTTTCTATCACTTTCTACTGTATGAATTTTTGCATTTTAATAATCTCATATTTACTTTGTTCTTTTATATCAGAGCCTCCACGGGACCCACTAGAACAGGGGTCGGCAACCTGCGGCTCCGGAGCCGCATGCGGCTCTTTGATCGCTCTGATGCGGCTCAGGTGTTGAAAATAAATATGTCGCGGAGCTGACCAACACTCCTCCTCACTAGTTGTTGGTGGTAATGCACACTGAAAAGATTCTTGCTCACCGTCAAACTCAAGAAGAAGAAGAACTGGTAGTTCACTGGCTGCAGTGACATAAACACAGCGAGGCAGAGTTGAGGCGGCATTTTCAAATGCTGCTTTTTTTTTTTAGTAAATTCTTCAAATGACAAACACGGTGACCTAAAATAACATGGATTCATTGATGAGGGTGAAGAGAGCTAAACAGCAGGGTAAGAGTCGTTACTATATCTGACATTTGTTCATTTTCAAAGTGAGGAAAACGAACAGCGCTTGGCTCGAGGCTGTGAGCTTGTCTAATGCAGCTTTTAGCTGGTTAATGACAGGAGCTCGTTCACTTTCGCAGATGTGATTAAAATGTGTTCGGATTAAAAGGAAAGAAAGTATTCCGGATGAACCATTTATATGGGCTGAAAATCAAATAATCCGACCATGATGTGTGTTTACTCGCACCAAGCTTTATTCAAAATAAAAACTCTGACATTAGCAGAGTTGATGATTTCCATAAAACAACAGTAGAAGTACAAGCGCAGAGGTGCATTGGTTCCGGTGCGGGTCCATTCTGTTGCAAAAAAGCCCTTATGTGCAGCGTTATTTCATTAAAAATTTCAAAAGGATTTTGTGGCTCCCAGTGTTTTCTTTACTGTCTGAAATGGGTCCAAATGGCTCTTTCAGTGGAAAAGGTTGCCGACCCCTGCACTAGAACACGGGGACAAGTAAAAGTGAAATACAAGAATATTCTACAAAATGGTAGCCTTTAATTATTATACTTTATTTTAAAAAGGCACTTGTTATGTCAAGAGATCCAAATTTCAGTGTTATTCCTTAGACAAAAAAATTCTTTATCCATAAAAAATGAAATTCTTCCTTTTTCAAGTCATCCTCAGTTTACACCGTAAAACTGCATTGCTCCGTGTCTAGATAATCCATCCATAGTTTTTTTCTAATACAATATACGGCTCGACAGGAAGCAAGCCTTTCAAAGTAAACTAAATTTCACAATAAAATGGCCCGAACAAATCTTACTGAATATGATAAAAATAAAAAGCAAACCATCATACAAATAACTTAAATATTTTCTATTTATGGCTCTAACACAACTTTTTCCTCTTTAAAAGCCACTGTTAGATGATGTGTTTGTTTCTAACAGCCACCAAGAAAAATCTCTCTACAATTACACTGTCGCGCTGCGCTAAAGGATCCTGTCTATTGCGCAATACGTGATTAATTCGAAAAGCTCTAAAATTATTCTTGCACCTTCAGCAACAGGTTTGTGTCGTAAAAATGGACATGGCTGCGGCAGACTTGCCTATCTCCTCCGCTTATACAGCTGCGATCTAATCCTGTTTACATGAAATAAGCCTGCTCTCGAGTAGGTTTAAGCTGGCGCACATGTTGCTATGACAACAAGTCCAAGATGAGTTTGGAAGAACCAAACGATCCAAGGTCATGCCAAATCGTCAACAATCAAATCCAGCTAACTGAGTTAGCGACGTACGAAGAACGGACCCCAGTGAGCTACGATACACTTAATGCTTAATGCTGAAACTCAGTCTGACAGAAGATTGTTTACTTTTCCCTGAGATGTCATCATCTAATTTGGATATGTATTACATTTAGGACCCAGGTTGTAGGAGAGCTTTTGCCAAGACAAAAAAAATATTAAAATGATCAAGAAATGTGTTTGTAACTAGAAATTACTTTTATAAAATTGAGGTTTTTAAATATAGACATCTTTATGATTCGGCTCATAAAAATCACGGTGATCAACAACTTGCCTCTTTCATGTCTAAGCTTCTTGAAAAAGTTGTTGCACAGCAACATAATAATTTACTGAAGAAAAATTATATGTTGGACACTTTAACAAAAGTTAACTAAAATCTTCCTTTACTAATCTATTTTAAAATCCCTAGGCACCATGTGTGCATATGTCAGCGTGGCGGTGATTATATTCCAACTTTTTTTGATATTTTAATATTGCCAGGTGATCTTAACAAATCCTGTTCAAAAGGGTTCATTTAACTCTCGTTTTCTAGGTGGTGCTGCTGCAGACGAAAGATCAGTTAGGATAGTGTTGCTTTCACAAGCACAGTTTGTTTATAAAAATTTTAATAAATTGGGGCATTAGTATTATGGCATTTGCTTGCATGGGTACCTGTGTAAAAAAAAAAAAAAAGATTTGTGGTGTTGGACTGTCTCCATGCAAAATAATTCTTCGCAAAAACACTGAATTATAATTGCAAAATATTTATAATGAAATAATGATGTTGCTCTAACTGGACCCTCATGTGATGAAAAAGCAAGGCCACTTCTTTTGCTTAACCTGCTCAGAACTCGCTCAGGCACCTATCCGGGTTAAGCACTGGAACCCCTTTGGTGAAAAAGCCTGATGGCTCACCTTGATCATGCAAGCCCTGCTTGATGTAATATAATTCTTAGTCTAAACCCCAAACTCATCTCTAGCTGGAGATGCCAAGGGGGACTGATTGACCAATCAGAAGTGAACCTGGATTAACATGAGACCCATCTGACATTAAACAGCCAATGGGAGAAATGGATGCTTTGACAGTGCTGTGAAAACATTTTGCATTAGGCCACTCTAAAGCCTTAGTTTCAGTTTGGTTTTCTTTTCCTTTATTTAGTGAGAAATTGTGAGGTGGAATTACTATTGAGGTTCCTTAAAGATTTTCCTCTGGGAAGCAGAATTAATGGTACATTCACATGGGTCTTGAAGCAGTAAAATGGCCCCCAGACAATCACACTACCACCATGTTTATGCATTGGTATGACGCTCCTTTTGTGAAGATGCGATATTGTTATACCAGATGTAACATAATGCACATCTCCAGGAAGTTCAGCTTGTGTCTTGTTAGACACTAACAAGACACAAGAATATTTTTCCAAAGGTTTATGGGATCATCAAGATGTCTTTTGGCAAATATGGTCTCCTTAATTCTTAATGTTTTGTTTGCTCAGCAGAGATTTTCACCTTAAACACTCATAGATGTAATTTATCTATGAGATAAACTGACTTTAAATGAAGTAAGTCAGCCCTGTAGTGCTTTAGATGATGATCTGCCCTCTTTTGACACCTCCTGATGCACTTTTGGAGTAAGTTTTAGTTCACTGGTGTTTTATGTGTTCTCTGCTTACAGAGAATCACTGTGGTTCGCTGGAATCCCAAAGTCTTAGAATAGCTTTGTAAATCTCGCCAGACTGATATTACATAGACGTTTTCTAATCTATTAGGTGTAATGTTGTCAATCACTTTGAGCAGAGACATTTGTGCCAACAAAGGCAAAAGCAGACAAATCAAAAATCTGTAAAGGGGCAGATACCTTTTTTACAGCAGCAGATTTTTCTAGACCGGCGAGACCAGCTCTTACTGTAGCCGTAATAACTATTACAGGACTGAGGCTGGTCCCAGGTTACTGTTTCAAACATATTAGAAATCCGTTGAACAAAAACCGCTTCACAATCGAGTTTTGACGCTATCACTGTTAAGAGCTGCTGCTAGTTCTGAATTATTGAAAATATCCCTGAGTTTCTTAATTGTCAAAAGAGGATTATACAAGTGAGACGTTCAAACACATTTGTTGATATAGCAAGCTAACAAGGTCAAATGTCTGTGTGGAAGAGAGGCTTATCTTTGTTGTACGACGACATTTTGAATGGATCTGGAGAAAAGCTGTTCTTGTCATTAACAAGTCAAACTCCACTGTAGGCAGCCTCGGTGTAAACCCTAAAGGTGTTCAATGAAATGTTTATTTTTTATTTTTTCAGATGTGATCCAAAGCTGCCCGGAGGAGCTGAGAAAACACCTTTAACAGGTGGTGGATACAAGTAACGGATCTGCACTTCATAAAATGACTTGTTAAACTGACAGCGCCATATTTTTCACTTTTAAATGTTTGTCGCATTACTATGCAGATGACAGCATTGCCTTATTCAGAGGGTGGGAGGGCGGATAAAATAAATAAATAAAAAATAAGTGAGGTAAGCTTGTGGTATTTTTGCACTTAATTTTCTGATGTTTAATGCAATCTGGCCTGAGGAAGGTCCTGACTCAGGATTTTTTAGTAGCAGATTAGATGTCTGAATTTCTGTCTTTACAATATAGATTTCAATGGGTATCTGAAAAAGCCATCACATAATGTGTTGCTGTGTAAATGTCTTAATTTGTACTATTTCCTTGAAAGCAATCATATCTGTAGCTGCTATTGAAATGTTGTCAGTTCAGTGAACATGTGGCTGGCCAGCAATTCTGTGCTCAGTTTCTTCTGTTGTTTTGTTTTTGTTTTTTCTGGCTTGTACCACTTGATTGGATGGGCCTGTTGTCCACAGTGTTTTGGTCTCCATCTTAAACTGCATTTGACTGCAACCTCTTTGTCTTGGTTGGCACACTTGACCACTTAAATATGAAGTTGGATCTTGTCTTTGGTGTATTTTTTTTGTACTTGTAAAATCTGCCATTTCTGTGCCAAATTGTTTGAAAATATACTGTAATTTATTGTGTGGCTGTTAGCGTTTTTTATTTTTTCTTTGCCACATACTTAAAGTAAAAAGTTTTTTTCCTAACATATTTTGGACAAATCCAACCACTCCATTAAATATATAGTTTTATGGTAAATTATTTAAAATTAAATACGTTTTTGACCCATCCTTTTTTTTCACTGTTAGACTATGCATCAGAATTATTGAACGATTCAGTGAGTCAGGAGGCACTGCATAAACATCCTGCTTTGTTTTTCCATATACGATATACGCAGTTTGGAGTGCTTCTCTTAAAATAAAAGCTTTTTGCTAATTTTCTTCTGTCACGTTTTTTTTTTCAAATACTTTAAATTGTACAACTTTCCTTTATGGCATGCCATTTGCAGAAAGACAACAAAATAAACAAAACAGTGAAAACAACCACTCTCGTATGAGGACAAGGAGTATTACCGCAGAATACTCAGGATAAGTCATTTTTACAATATAATTTTCATCCTCTTTTTTTTTTTTTTTTGTCATAAATCAGATCTTATGTTTGAGTATGTTTTTTTTTTTTTTTTTTTTTTATGTGCAGTCAAGTTTAAGATATCATATGCTCAACTGACCCAACTAACAACTCCAGTGCCTTGCACATGCACTTCCACATAATTTCCTATATTTTCTGTCATTTACAACCTCAAATATCAATGTATTTTATTTGATAACCAAACACAAAGTGCATAACTGATTAGAATTTTTTTCTTTAAAAAAATAAAACCTTTAAAAAAAACATTTTATGAATAAAAATCTGGCAAGTGTAGTACTCATTCAAAGCCAACCCCTAATGTCAATACTTTTTAGATGTATCATTTCCCACAGATCTCCAGCTGGATTTACTTTTGGATTATAGCCATTCTAACGCATGAATATGCTTTGATCAGAACCGTGTTGTTAAGGTTGTCCTACTGGAAGGTAAACCTCTGTAAGACTTTATACCCTCTCACAGGGTTCCTTTCAGTGTTACCCTGTATTAAGATTCATTCATATTTCCTTCAACTCCAGACAGCTTCTCTGTCCGTAAAAAAGACATCCCCACACCATGACGCGGTCTCCATACTTCATAAGGTGGATGGTGTTTTCCAGGCAATGTGCATAGTTTTTTCTGCCACCGGTGGGATTTTGCGTGCTTTGTGTCTTCTGACCAAACTTTACTGACCTTTCTTCCACATTTAATGTGTCCCCAATAGGGACACATCAGTTCCAAGAAGGAAGTCCTTGACTGATAGTTGTCTACATATTCTTCCATTTGATCTATGAATCTCTGCAGCTCCTCCAGAGTCAACTTGACCCTTTGGCCTGCTTCTCTGACCAACACTCTCCTTGCCCAGCCTGTCAGTTTACCTGGATAACCACGTTGTGGTTAGTTTGCAGGTCAGCCAAACTTTGAATGAGCAGTACACGATAAAAAGTTCAAAGCTTAAATATTGTCTTCTACCCTAACACCCTGAAGAGCCATGTTCTGAATGCATTTGTTAATGCCGTACTGCAGATGGATGCAAATCGTTAATCAAGTCAAGTGGAGCGTTTGACTTTGTAACATATATACACAAATCTGAATAAATGGAGTCCAGCACCGGCCATTTCAGCCGCTCATTCCTTTTTTCCAAGATGAGGCACAGAACGTTTATTTAGGCCACAGGGGTCTGCAACCTGTAGCTCCAGAGCCGAATGAGGCTCTTTACATCTTCAGCTTTGGCTGACCAAAAATACATGGGCAAAAAATTGGTCAATGTTTCTAAATGTAAAGGTAATTTAAAATTGTGAGCTTTAGGATGCACTTAGTTCTGCAATATATCCAGAATGAAAGAAACTAATGGTGTATAGAATATTTTACCATAGATAAATGAAGTATCTTTTTCTCAATAGGCTGCAAACAACTTGCTTTTTCATCATTTTGATGCCATTTGCTACAAATATCAAATGTCGAATTGGAGAAAATGTATTAAACCTAAACATAAAAATACTGTTGGTTAGATAACTGTTGATCTTTAAAAAAAATTAAACAAATTTCTTTATAGTATACTATAAAAACAAGCTCTTGTTTCAAAGAGACATAACTCTTGTGGCTCTAAACAAAATTTGTTTAGCTGGACCGAAGGCAAAAAAATGGGTCTTTAGACTGTAAAGGTTGCTGACCCGATTTAAAATCAAAACATAGTGACGCATGTTGGTATTTTAGCTTTTATTTTTGCAATTAATTCTCAATTACATTTGATTAAACGTGTAAAATGTCTTCAGTTCGCCCAGTAATATGTAATACATTAAATCTGTCCTCGGACCCAAAAGATATCTTGTGTTGGTCCCTCACAGCAGCACCATGTTCCTGGCCTCCTCTCCATAAATGTCGGGTACTTCTCCTATACAGGAGGGCACCATGCTGACCGAACTGCTCCCACGCAGCTCCGCCTCGTACTGGATGAGCTGCCTCCAGAACCCGGGGTTCGGCCTGACGATGGGCCGACAGCTCTTCAGCAGCCGGTGGGCCTCCAGCAGGGTGGCCCCGCGGTGCTTCATCAGATAGGCCAGGCAGAGGGCGGCGGAGCGGCTCACGCCGGCGTTGCAGTGCACCAGTGTGCGGCCATGTTGCTCTGCTGTGCTCTGTATTTTATCCGCCACCTGGTCAAAGTGATCCCTGAGCAGGAACAGCGGGGAGTCAGACACCGGGATGTGGATGTACTCCACGCCGGGCGGAGGATCAGAGCCGCCCCGGGTCTCTGTGGCGTTTATGATGCAGGTTATCCCATTCTCCGTCACCTGGGAGCAGTCCCTGGCTGCTCTGCCATTACTCAGGAAAAGATGCTCGGTGACCCGGCACAAGCCTGAGAGACCAGCGGAACGAGGAGACTGATGCATAAACGAGGAGCAGACACCCCCGATAGTTGCCTACTGCAGCCGGATTTCATCTAGAATGCGCCAAACTGGTAACCTGACAACAGCCAGCTGTATGTATCACTCCGCCTAGCTCCACTCACATACACATGTGAGTGGAGCTAGGCGGAGTGATACATACAGCTGGCTGTTGTCAGGTTACCAAACTGGAGCCATATGGCAAGCGAGAAAGATCAAATCAAAAGAAGCCAACGCGACAATGTCGCCCCCTAGCGGAGAGTGTTTATGTAACAAGCTAAAGCAGAGGAATAGGTTTTGGCTGTGTCCAAAACAGTTTAGATTCTGGAGAGGTATGTTTGAGAATCTAAAATATGTTCACAAACTCGAAATTTTTTTTTTAGTCTTCATTTATATCACTGTACGGTGTAAGCCCACATATTCCTCTGAGTTAGGATCAGGGAAACATGATTGCATTTTACAGGAGACTTATTCTGTCCCGGTGGAAGGATGTTCTACCAACATTTGGCCACTGGATTAGTAGAGTTTTGGGTTGGACTTAATGCACAGTTAGAGGATATGTTACCTGACAACCATTTAAGTTCTTGCTTGAAACTACGACAGCTGTAATTGTTATCCAGATAACCGTAACATTACATATTGTACTGAATTCTTTAAATATGACTAAATAAATAGATGTTTGACTGTAGAGATGGCCTCGATCTGGTATTGGTAGGGTGGGGAAGGGATGGTGTTGTTCAGTTCATTTATTCTAATGCATGATGTGCAAAATGCAATTAGGGCGTTGCAACGTAGCACAGATGAGTTAAAGAAATGTGATGCCACTTTACAACACAAGTAATAACCAGCTCTTAAGAATTTATGAACCGTTTTGACATCGATAAAATGTTTGCTCTTGTGACCGGGGAGAGGGAACATATTTCTCCTTTCTTTCTGAGTGTATTTTATTCCAGCTTCCCTCCTTGCATGTTAAGTCGAGATGTACTGACTGGAGCTGTCTGATTTGCAGCCCGATCATGACTGGCCAGAGAACCCTCCAGACTGAGCACGACCAGGTCACCCTGACACACTCTTCAATGTTGATCCTGTTACTGACCGCACAACACTGAGAGTTAGCTACTTACAGTGTCAGCGAAGTGTTTAGAAATAGTCAGCGGAAGAATAGAGATGGAAAAAAATTATTTGAAAGGAAACTTTATGTTCTATTTTACATTGAGACATGTCTTTGCTTCATTCTGGCTCTAAGGTAGCCAGAGAGATTGACACCTTTAGGTGATAACAAGAAAGTATAGATAAGTTGTTCTAGTTAACAAATTTGAGCTTTCAACCCCCATCTGTAAGTGAACAGGTGAGGTTTGTATAGCTCAGAGTTAAGGAACAAAGAATGACCAATATTTTATTAAAAGTATCTGCACAAAATATACTAATTGCTAATATAAGTTGCAGTTCAACACGTTAGCCACATAATGATTTTGTGTTTATTTAAAACCAGTTGTCACTGTCAAAAATGTTGTGACTTCACCTCTGCTTCTGATACAAATGATTTCATTTTTGCTCATGGAAGGAAGCCAAGAAACAATATTTTGAATGCCGTTCTTATATCGTTTACTACATTGCTCAAAGAAAATTAACCAGGGTATAATATTAAGTCAGTTAACTTAGGAAATTTTGATCAGATCAGTTCTGCAGTAGTAATCATTGTAGACTCTTTTGGTGTCAATGAAATTAACAACAGGTGCACTAAAGTCAGAGGCAACAGATATTTTTTTTCCCCCTCCTCATTTTTTGACTGCTTTTCAGTGGTTGTGTATTTGTCCAGGGTCATTGTCACTACTGGTACCAGGAGGCGATACCTAGACCCTACAGAGGTTGCACAAGCAGTCCGACTCCACCGGGATCCTCAACACTTGCCAAAAGGTTTGCTCTGTCTCCCAGCACAGTCTCTGGAGCATGGAGGAGATTCCCAGAGACATGAGAGCTGGAGAGGGCTGTCAGAGGATGATAATGCATCCTCAGGACCAGAATCTGTTGCTTTGAGGTGAGAGTGCTGTCAAAGCCCTACAAAGTGACCTCTGGTGTGAATGTCTGAGACCAAACCACTAGAACCAGCCCTGTGGTCACTGCCTGGCACCATAAAGCTCGGTTGGCATTGGACAGAAAACAACAGAATTGCCAGCTTCGCCACTGGCACTCTGAGGTACACTTGGGCCTCATGGGACAGACATGAAAGGGTTTGGAGACGCTACGATGAACGTTATGCCGCCTGCAACACTATTCACCATGATCAGTTTGGTGGTGGGTCAGTCTTAGTTTGGGGAGAAATGGTAAATGGCTTGTACTTGTATAGCGCTTTTAACTAGTCTTGAAGACCTCCAAAGCGCTTCACACTACATTCAGTCCCATTCACACTCACATTCACACCCTGACGGTGGTGAGCTATGTTAGTAGCTACAGCTGCCCTGGGGCAGACTGACAGAGGCGAGGCTGCCATGCACCGGCGCCACCGGGCCCTCTGACCACCGCCAGCAGGCAATGCGGGTGAAGTGTCTTGCCCAAGGACACAACGACAGAGACAGTGAGTGCAGGGGATTGAACCGGCAACCTGCCAATTGCAAAACGAACTCCCTAACCTCTGTGCCACATCGCTCCAACATATCAATGGAGGGATGTACAAACCTGGATAAACGATGGCAACCTGACTGTCATTAAGTATATCAGGATGAAATCCTAAGACCTATTGCTAGACCCTTTGCTGGTGGGTCCTGGGTTCCTCCTGGTGCATAGTAATGCCCGGTCTCAGGTGGCAAGAGTGTGCAGGCAGCTCCTGGAGGTTGTAGGAATTGATACCTGTCATGATTTGGGTTTTTGTTTGTTTTGCCTTTGGACTTTTCTTCAGCCTGTCACCTCTCAGCCACCAGACACTACCCTGTCAGCTTTACCCCTGTCAATTAGCCTACATCAACTCCACCTGCTGCCAGTAATTAGATTCAACGTTGGTCACCTGTTCACCAGCCTACAAATACCTGCTTTAGCCAACTCATCTCTGCCAGGACGTCACTTCTCTTTCTGCGTCGGATCGCCCAGTTTGATGTGTCCTTTCTGTACCAGTTCATGTGTGCTCAGCTGGCTGGACTCTTCTGTTAAGGTCGCTTGTGTCTGCATGCTGCTGTTGTCCCTATTTCTAAGTGAGTTCCAGTCTCTCGGTCTGCCCGTTCTTGGTGGTTCCCCGTCCACATCGCCTGTTCTGCTCTGTCGCTGCCTGCATCTTCTGGTCTCATGCTCATCCCTGCCTGCCTGCACCTTCAGCCAAGATTCATCTGCTTGACCCGCCACTACTCATCATCTTTACAATAAACCTTTTACACGTAACTCAGTGTCCGGTTGAATATCGGGTTCATCAGCAGTAAGCGTTACAACCATTGCCTAGCATCTCTACCCCTAACCTAAATCCAACAGAACATCTCTGGGGACATCATGTTTAGGTCCATCAGACACCAACAGGTTGCACCTTGGACAGTCCAGGAGCTCAGTGATGCCCTGGTCAGGATCTGGGAGGAGATACCCCAGGACACCATCCGTCATTTCATAAGGACCATGCCCCGATGCTGCCAGACATGCAAACAAACAGGTGGAGCCACACAAACTGATGACCATTTGGAGTTGCTGCAATTAAATTTCAGTAAATTGGACTACCCTGACATATCAGTTTTTCTGTTTCCCTTTCTCTTTGACTTTGTATTAAGCTCTAGGCTGGTTGATATCCTGTTCATCAAATGATGTGGCATTATTTTGTTCCTAACACATTACCCATTCCATATCAGTATGGAAATCCAACATGATCTTTCTTCTCCAATTATGATCTGATATGTTTTCAAAGTGTTCTTTTAAAAAAATTATTTAAGTGTATATAGTCCTTAAAGAATAACATTGGTACTGGAAGCTCCCTTTACAGTCATATTCAATAAATTATTTAAATTTAGTATCTCAATTCACTAAGTGAATCACATCAATCCATATTCTACACCCACTTATCTCTGTGTGTGTGTGTGTGTGTGTGTGTGTGTGTGTGTGTGTGGAGGGGAGGAGTTTACCCAGAGTAGGCCTACTCCATGCAGAAAGACCCCAGGCTGCAATTTGAAGCCAGGACCTTCTTGCTGCAAGGCAACAATGGAGCCAACAGTACCGCTGTACAACTCTGTGGAACATATCATATACAACAACTACACACTGAGTAATATATTTAAGCCTTTCTTTCTGTAGAATATGGTGATTTTAGGGGTACAGCTAATGAAAATACAACATTTAAGATTAGAATATTAAAACAGAAATATACAGAAATGTGGACTTAATGAAAAGTATGTTTAATACCTGCTCAAATGCTGGTGTTAAAGGATGTTTTTAGCTTGAAAAACACATCTAATTGGAATATAAATTCTCAATTACTGAATATGACTGCATATAAGGACACTGGTGAAAAAATGCTGATTGGTGGATCTCTAAACCCCTTAGGTGTGTGCATACAACTCTGTCTGCCCTAGTGACATGTCCAGGGTATAGCCACTTCCTTCCAGTTAATTCCTGGAGATACAGGCATAATCAACTCTGCAAGAATAAGTTAAATAGATTGATGCAAATCCTTCATTTGACCCATACTGCATATCACTAGTTTAGGAATGCAGGTTAGCCTGTGTTTTTCAACAAAGTCTCAGATTGCCTCAACATAAGAGAAGACAATAATCACTTTAATCCTGTCATTTAGATTATGAATTTAATCAGACCCATGATCCATTGTTGTGTTAACAGAAATTCAGGACTTGATTGGTCCATGTTTCAACCAGGACTGGATTAGAAATATAACCCAAATTGGGTCGGTTTTAACCCAGCAGTTTTTATAGTGCAGCCTATTCTAATAATACATTGTTTTAGCATTTATTTATTTATTTTTTTTTTTTTTTACAAATAGAGTAATTTAATAATTTGCATACATTGGCTGGCCATTAAAGGACATATAGCCTCGCGGCCCTTGTTAAAAATGACTGGTAGTGATGCATGGAGCAGTGGAGTGCTGCGTTTGAGGTGGCTGCAGTGCTTTAGCTGGTGCCTGCAGGCAATCCTCGGTTGCCCAGGAAACACAGATGGTGGATAAAGGGCTTGCATACAAAAGACCGTAAACCTGTAGCAGCAGCTGGAGACCGAGAGCGAGCATTCTCCCAGGACTGCAGCGTCCCCACTCGTTCAAAGGAGCCTCTGTTCTCACTAATACCTTCGCTTCGTCATCTTTGCTCAAAGCTTCCCGCTCCGCTTTGTCCGGTTTCCCCCCGAACCGGACCGTCGTCTCCCCGTCAGTGCGCAGCAGCTGCTGGCTGGCACTCCCACCTCTGCTGGTTTCAGCTCGGCGGCCATGAAGGGGACGCCGAGCCGCGGCTCACGGTGCACGGCAGGGGAAGCGGTGCTGGGAGAGACGTCCTTTATGCGGCGCAGGCAGAGAAGCCGCGGTCACGCAGCGGGTAGGCGCAAGTGGAACAGCTTTGCTCCCAGGATGGAGGGGCAAGCGGACAAAAAAGGAAGAAGCCATGATCTCTTCGCACCCTATTTTCTGCGGGACAGGTGGAACCTGAAGATCCCTGGTATGGAACAATACTCTGAAAATGTTTAAATTAAACTTTTTAATTTCTATTGTCTTTTTAATTTTTCTTTATTTTCACTAATTAAACTATTTCAACTAGTGTGGCGCTTCCATTGAGAACCCCTTATTATAAAGGGCCCATAGGTCTCCAATTCATGGGCAGGTTTAGTAAAATATCCAAAATAGTATTCTTCTAGAAACTGCGTAAATTACAAATGATTAAAATTACAAATTATTAAAATCTAAAACTAAAACCTAGTTTTTCATCTGAAACAGGCCAAAGGCAGAAGCAAACTAATCTGCTGCTCTGGCCTCCCAGGCCAGCAGGGGGAGCGCAGGAGAGCCTGTTTTACACAAAAAAACGGGTTTCAAAACTTTTACGTTGATCAAGAATGACTCTACTTTTAAATCAGCTCTTAAGCTTTGTAACTATCAAGCAAATACATTTGGTGTAATCACGCGAATTAAAACATCCATAGTGTGATAGTAATGTTCAGTCATAATGTAATGTGGCAAGTTTAATGCTGTAGTTAATAATAAATATGTCCAGAGGTGGTTTTAGATATGGATGATATGCCACCTCTGGCTTGGGGGCGGTAGGGCACTCATCCTTCATTTCAGCCCAAACAACGCTTATAATATTTATTTCCAGGTCCAGCTGATTGGGAGTGTTTTACACTTTATAAGCACTGTAAGAAATAAATACTCCTTATAAAACGTTATAGTTGTCTTTTTTTATAGCTTCCATCTTAAAGGATTATTTAACAGTTTAAAGAGACTGCATTTGATCATTTGTAGTTCAATGCTTTGGAGCATTTTAGATCAGTGATCTACATTGAACATAAACCAAAATAACCCTATATTTCAGCTTGCATAACTGGTGAGAATTCTAGTGTAAGAGAAGAGATGAGGAAGGAAAGCTAAGCAGATATTTGGAAGTTGTTTAAACGATTTACACAATGCACATTTTTGGCATATAAACCTATTTTAGTGTAGCAAATAATTTATGTGTCTATGGTATGCGACGCCACCTGCTGTCATAAATTGATAACAATATTTTTTCAAAACCCACCGATCTTAATTTGGCATACTTGTGTATATAAACCTTTCAGTGTTTTTAGGCATCACCAAAAGAACCACCACTTAAACACATTCTTGGATATGTTCAGGTTAAATCAGCTTACCATGAGACCACAGGTGTTAAATACCAAACAAATAACATCAGTGGTGTCTTGGTGGCTGATGGATATAACTAGAAGTGGATCCACAAATCAGATTTTGCATAATTGATGAACCAGAGCGTTTCGATCTGATTTGCCACAAAACTATTTTTATGGATTCTAATGGCAACGTAGTTAATGGCATTTAAAAAGTGCAGGCAAAGAAAGAATGACCCAATCTGATTAGGAATCTATGTTTGCTTTTTTAGGCGACCAGTGTTGGATGGGCAGGAATCATCCCTGGAGCTGCTGACATGACTCCAAACAGGGCCGTGGCAGGATCCAACAGGGCAGGTTATGTGTTATCTTTGTTAAAACTGAAGGAGGTGGATCTTCATAGATCAATTTCTTGTCATTTAGCTATCAGTGTAATCTTTTTTTCTCAGGTATAATGGGAAATAATAAAATGCAGGGTCCATAGGACCCTGATCCCTTCTGGGATCTTGATAGGACAGTTGGGTTGCATCCCCCGTTTCTGCTGCTTTGTGTTGTGTGCCCCTTCTCCAGTTACACTGATGAAGAAGCGGATTTGGCCTCAACAAGACCCCCTTGTACCCCAGCTGGCATTGCTCCATCCTCTTTGCTGCGCGGCCTTACAGAACGGTACTGAATCCTCCAGCTTCATGGTGATATAACTTTTATTTGCCTAATATTCATTTTACACTCCTACCCTGGGCTATTGGTACTTTATGTCTAGATGAATTTTAACCACAGTGCGTATTCTTTATTAACTCAGTGTCCCTCTGGTTCTCAGACACATTTAAGCATATTTGTGTTTAGCTGTTGCATTGGAGGAAACATGGGCGGCAATCAGAGATTAGTAGTGTGTTAAATCACTGACATGTTTCTGTTTGTTTGCTGCCATCCTCTGTAGGATTACAGTTTAGAGCAGAGATAAACCAACATGAAAGCAATCACCATGATCAAATCTGATTAACATAATCTGTTTCCCAGATTTATTTATCCAACATTATGTAGGATCGTCCCAGAAAACACATTTTTAGCTTCGAGCTGGTTTGCGTTGTTTAGTCTGGTGTCCTTCATCGTCCTTTTACCACTCTATAGATTCTCTGTGGGTCAGTTTGCTGGCCAATAAAGCACAGGGATCCTGCCTCTGTTAAACCAAGCATTGGTGTGTTTGGTGGTGTGGACAGGGGCCAAATCCTTTTGGAAAATAAATTCAGCATCTTCATAAAGACTTTGGAGTTGATAGAACTGTCACAATCTCCAGGTGTTTGGGTGTTGCTTTTCTTTTGTCTTTGTAATTTGACTATTTTTTGCTGTTATACTCACTACGTCATGTTTACTTAGTTCATACTCAGCCAAAAGGGAAACACACCACACACAAACAGATTTAACTCAGGGACATTTAGATGTCAGATGGCAAATCTTGCAAAGGTTCTTGGGATAAAACGTGAGTTCAGGGTAAATGAACAGTAGGTGGCAGTAATGCTCCCATAAGTTGGTTGCCAACCTCAGATTTGTTTTTAAAATTATACACAGGATTGATTAAAGCAGTAGATTATATGAGTATTGTTTATGATTCAGCTTCAAACACGTTTAGAAATATTAAATACTATTCAATACCAAGCAATAAGAATTATTACTGGGGCATTTAAAACACCTACAACATCTTTATTTGTAGAGGTGGGAGAGCCACCATTAAGCAGGGATCAGTTAGCTTTATTTATTGTGCAAATTTAAAAGGGCATGAGACAAACCATCCAACACAAAAAGTGCTAGAACCATGCTGGGAGAAAGACAAAAAACAAACTAAAAGTTATGGTTGGAACATAAATCATATAAAACTGCAGAAATCCAGATCAATAATTTTAAGATTAGTCCATTAGTACCTCTGCCAATCAAAAATCAGTAGATCTGGAATTATTAGAAAATAAGAAAGGAAAGATAAAATTCAGATACTGATCTAGAATATATTAACAAATATCAAGGTTCAATGCTATTTTATTTATACTGGTAGGCAAACTTGTTTTGCAGTGGTTTAAGACACATACATACCCACCTACACTATGCAAAAACATACCCAAAACCATTTGCATCAAGACATGTTCAAAGTGCTAGAGGCTTGAGGAGTCAAAATCTAGCATGAGAGTGCTGGCATCATTTCAGCTTGTTTACTTCAGTAACCACAGTGGGAACAAAGCTGTTTTTAAAATGTCTGGTTCTACATTAAGGGAACAAGAACCTCTGTCTGGAGGGAAGAAGCTGGAACTTACAGAGAAGGGGATGCAAGTCCTCTTTTAAAGCAGAAGAGGATGTCTGCTGTACCTGCCTGATGAACAGGGATGCAACTGATTATTGAGATTCTCCAATCAGTCTAGATGACAGTTTATCAATCTGTTGAAGAGAACTCCTTTCTTTCAGGGTCGCATGATCAAACCATGACACTAAAGAAAAAGATAAAACCAATCCGATAAAAACACAATAAGAGATGGTCATTATGGTCAATGTTAAAATGGCTGAGTTTCCTTAAGCAGAAAAGGCACTTCTTGCACACATATTCACAGTTTGCTTCAACGTTTAATTTTTCATCTAAAATAGTCCCAATGTATTTATATGTCTACACTCTCTCAATGTCTTGGCCTTTTAATTAAAGTGACTTTGTACTTGTGAAGTTTGCTCCTATAATCAATGATCAAATATTTTGTTGACGTGGAGGTAAGACTTCTCACACCTGGACAAAGTCGTCGGCCACTGGGCTGTGGCTGCTCTCACTCTCTTTAAGAAGGTTAACAATAACAGAATCGCCTGCATTCTTGATGAACCTGTTATCATATTTACTCTGACACTCATTTGTGTATAGAATAAAAGGCAGAGGTGACAGTACGCAGCCTTGAGGTGACCCAGTGAAAGTATGTTTAAAATCTGAGAGACAGTTGTTTACTCTCACCCTCTTTGTCCTGTTAATTAAAAAAAACATCTAAAATCCAACGAGCCAGATTATTGCTTAATGCAAACTGCTCAAGGAGCCTTTTGATTTAAAATGAGTCCATCGTGGGTATGTCAAAATATATACTGATTCATATTCAGGAGAAATGGCGACAATACAACTTGCTCTTAAGTGGATCGAAGATGATCAGCCATTAATATCATACTGGGATTGCAGTTCATCATTAATTAGTATCAAGAATAGTTGTTCCGAAAGCCGACCCAACATCTTGATAAAAATACAGCAAACATTATTTAAAATTAATATGATGGGATTAATTGTTACATCTGCATGGATACCAGCCCGTATTTGGATTAAAGGTAATGGCAGACAAGGTAGCAGAAGAGGCTACTAGACACAGTTTAGCAGACAGAGATAAAGGTCAGTAGAGTGGAAGTTTAAAGTATCATAGAGAAGAAAATTGGGGAGAAGATGGCAAAAACAATGGGAAGATGAAAGAAAAGGCTTATGGTTTTATAGAATTCAGCTAAGAGTGGGAGAAGTGAGGAGGGCTGGATGGCAGAGGAGGGAATAAATAGTTATAACACCTCTCAGATTTGGGCACCCAGGATTAAATAGTACTTTGGTCATAATAGGGAAACATAATACAGGTAAATGCGATTTTTGAGGAAAAGATGAAACTATTGAACATATATTGTTATATTTTCATAAATATAGTATTGAAAGACTGCAACTAATTAACAATCTCTCCAAATTAAAATTGTATTTAATCCCTTCAAATTATGACAGAAATTGAATATCTGATAGTTCTCGTGCTTTGATAGATTATTTTAAAATAAGTCGTTCGTTTGAAAGGATATGAGAAAAAACATAAAGAAGGAAGAATATTGACAATAGGTGTGAACTAATTTAAGCAGAGAAAATACATTACAAAAAAAGTGTTGGTTAAAGGAGGAGAGACAGCGTGACAAGGGGCTCTACGTTTGCTACACTATGCTATAGAGGTGAGTTGTGTTTTTTTGTTCTGTTTGGTTACATATCAGATTTAACAGGCGGCATTAAATAAATTGTCATGGAGCATGGGCTCTTTGTAAGGCCAAAGTGCAGACAGGAACTTGGGAGCAGCATAATGCGAAGGACGATTTAATAATAACACAAGATAAAACTTGCAGAAAGGCATGAAGAAAACAGGACATGGAGCGCAGATGGAAAAACAAGCATTACAATGGAAGGATCCAGTGGGGAACAATGGCCGAGAGCAAACTTAAATACTGAGGGAAGTAAGGAAAACGAGATTGGAAGCTGGGGAGCAACTGGGGCCGAAGGCAAGCAAGGAGGCTGGGAGAAGGAGACTAATGAACACAGAGGACTTGAACTGAGACAGAGGTAAACGCTAAACCATGGGGAAGACAAGCAGAGATCTAAGCGAAATAAAACTAGAATGCACAGAGAATAGAAAACAAGAAACAAGCAAGAAATTAACCCTAAAAGAATGAACTAATAAAGCTGCACCTAGAGAACATAAACAACAGGAAAATTATGAAAACGGAGATATAAAAGAAACCCAAATAACCCAAACACCTACTGATCATAACGTAAATACTTAAAAACATCACCGTTTGTAAACAATCTATCGACTTTTGTTATTTGAGCTGAATTACGTCAATGCACTATTCAGTTATATTCTAATTGATAAAGATGTACCTATAAGATCAAAAAAGACGGCAAATAGCTTTTTTTTCATGCGTTTGGTTTGTTTCTCTTGCAGTGGCTGAGACATCGGAAAGTTTCCCAGTTTCTGACCCTCCTCCAAGAGACGGCTCCTGCTGCTGCTCATCAGCGAAAAGAAAGAATCCATACAGCTGTGTCTTTCTCATCATGATCAGTTTAATCATAGCCGGCTGGAAGGCACATCAGTCGGAATCATTTGCTGCTCTGTTAACGCTTTGTTTTATAGCTTTGTTCAATTCCTCTACTGTCTCTGTTTCTGCTGATCAGACAGTCTGAAACCTTTTGCTGTTAATCAGCTGCAGATGATCTGTATCGTGTTACCTTATCTTCTTGCAGTGTACTACTTCTCTCAAGTTTTCACTTATTTTAATAATGTCACCTAGTGCGTCTTTTTGTCAAGGCTGGCTTGCGGTGTTGCCAGATCTAAAAACCTATAAAGATCTCATATTTAAGGCCTGTACGAACAAAAATAATATGTGCTAGCGTGTGAAAATGACTGATTTTCCCACCTTCAAATAATGTGTAAATCACACATTTCTGTTTGTTGAGAAACCTCCCGGGTTCAGTGCGAAACCAGCTATTTTTACTGTACTATTCTGCAGTTTATCGGTAGTGTGTGGGATGTGTGTGTGTGTGTGTGTGTGTGTGTGTGTGTGTGTGGGTGAGTGCATGTGTTTCTCTGCATGTGCGCTCCATTTGTGCTTGTGGCAGTCCGTGTGCACGTGTGTCTCAATAGTCCGATAAGATGTGTCTGTAATGGGTCTGAAACTGCCGCTACGATCCGTTTAGGCCCCTTGATGTACCAGATAAGGGATAAAACATTATTTACTGATGATTCTTAGCATTTGTTACAGCCTCATTAAGGCAGCAGCAGTCCTCCTTGTGATTTAGATCACAGGGATGTTCATTGGAAATTAGTGGGAGGCAGTTTTCTGAATGATGCCTGCTGGCATAAGTCGGACCGTTTTCCGTGCCAGCAGGCCCATCATTTAACACTTAAGCAAATTACAGCAAATGCTAATAATGATGTGTAAATAGCCTTTTACCCATGCCTGGATTGCACTAACAGTATCTGACTAATATCTAACAGTACTAATGTCTGCTAACAGTTGAAGGATTACTAACCCGTGTGGAGAATGCAGACGGCTTGCGTTTCTAACCCACTAACTTCCCTTTCTGCTTTACGCCTACGATCTAAGAGGCACACTCCTCTTGCATGATCCTGCGATCCTTCTTTTGGAGGTGTCTGATTCAGGAAATCTCAACGCGAGCATGGAAAGAAGGGTTTCAGGACCGGGGGGGAAAGGAAACGTTGAAAACAAGAAGAGAGGAAGAGAAGCAGCAGCAGCTGCTGAGGTCGGACTCAGTTGACCACACACTGTCGGGAAAAATAAGAAAAAAAAATGTAATCTGATTCCAAAACATTTAATTTTTCAGGCTAAATTTGCATCTTTTAGAGAGTAGTTTTCTCTCTCTGATTTTGCTGTGTGGTCAACCCTGCCTTTTTGTCCCTGCAGGTAGTAACTAACCCCTACATGGTGCTCTTACTAACAGTGTGGAGGCTGTATCGGCCCATCTGCCACTCTTACTAACATCTTCCTGTCGTCTGATTGATTTCACATTAATTAAAGCATGCATTGTGGTACCAGTGATGCTTATTACATGACACTCCATGGGCTTCCCTCTCCCAAAGCAAAGCATCAACTTTCCCAAGTTTGTTTTTAGCTCTTAGTTGAGGTTTTATCTCTTAAAAAAAACAAGCGAGCTTTTAATAGCTCTGCAAACTAACAAACTAACCTACTAATAAACTAATTCTCTAACATGGACTAACTGAAATCCCTAACTTTATGCTTTCACGAGACAGTCAGCAAAGCCCCTTTAAACCGAGGAGGCGCGTCGCTGATCGAATGTATTCGAGTGTTTGAATGGACGTCTGAGATGGAAGAGTGTGTCTCAAAATCATCAATAAGTTGATATAACCCACAACTATTCTATTTTTGTAACTATATTTTTTAAAGATACTCATTTGCATCAAAGTCGAAGTACATAAACGGAGCTATTTTCATTTTCCCAAGCTGGCACACAACTTCTTACAGCAGACGCTCAGCCGCTCCCCATCAACGTCATAATATTAAGCATACGTGGCTCCGTAACGTTGAATGTTTAAAGATGGGGAACTTCCTGCTGGCCCCATTAAGACTTTGCCATCCCTGTCAGCTACACACAGCACTGACAGAGTTGAGGAAGGCCCTGGAATAAAGAGTGAACCCCATCAGCTACTCTTCTACGCATAAGTAAAGGATTCAGAAGCTGTTTGAGAAAACCAAGTGCTATGCATCAACAAAACAGTTTTAAATCAGGAATTAAATATTCTTTTGTCTTGGAAGTAGTTTTATTTATTCCTTTTTTTTGTACACCCAGAATGAAGAGGGTCTAAAGTAGACTAGAAATGAGTCCAAACCAGTAACAAACTTACCCAGCTGATCACCACTGAAAACATTGTTGTTTTCATTACCTTTTCAACTGAATCCAAGGTGTATACTTACATCAAGGATGTTGCAACTTATAGCAACTTTTATCCCTTATACTGTTTTGCTATACAGGAAAGCAACATATTAATTGTTTTGGTTTTATGCCAATGAAGAAGAGAAACATTTTGTTATCGTGTTGATATTTTTCTAATCTTTATAAGGAAATGTTGAAAATGTTTTTTCCAATAACATTAAAAATATCCTGTACTTTTCTTAGTATCAGTTACAAATGTGATATTTTAGTATCTGTGACCTTCACATGTTCCTGTGGATACTTTCAAAGGGACACATGCAATTTTAAAATGATTAA
Organism: Fundulus heteroclitus; assembly: GCF_011125445.2. Lineage (NCBI taxonomy): Eukaryota > Metazoa > Chordata > Actinopteri > Cyprinodontiformes > Fundulidae > Fundulus > Fundulus heteroclitus. The sequence goes on from NC_046372.1 coordinate 33,380,786, forward strand.
AACTCTTAAATTATGGCGTTGACGCTGCAAAGGGAGACAGGATTGTTTCAAATCAGCAGATCTTCCTTTGCTGAAAGAAACCTTAGAAGAGAGGGCAGGGACCAAAAGAATGAGTACTGTGGAAATCTATCTATCTATCTATCTATCTATCTATCTATCTATCTATCTATCTATCTATCTATCTATCTATCTATCTATCTATCTATCTATCTATCTATCTAGACAGTGTTTAAGGTGTCATGTTCCTTTACCTCAGCTAAAATAGATATTTGATGAGAAAAATGTTTAACATTAAATGGCTCTTTCGGCAATTTTTTTTTTTTTTTATTATCATCAGATTCCATCTGTTATTCTTTGAATCAGTGTTGTTAAATTGTCCCAGGTGCCTCCAGAATATGATGAAAATAAAGTAATTTCTCAGTAGTTCTCAGACCTGACAGAAGAATCATGAATGTAAGAAATGTATGCGCAACTTTTTGTTTACATCATCGCTTCCTTGTTGGTTGTCTTAACTCTATGCCTCTGTTAAGAGCTGCATTGTGCGCAAATAAAGCATGTTTTCTTGTTTATACTGTTCTATTATTTAAAATAGGAGAAACAATGTGACACGTTCAGATTTTGAGCAATAAGCAAAGATTAGGCAGATGAAAGTGAATCTGTTTGAAACATTTCTCTTGCGGCAGTATGGAGTAAATGACTCTTCACTTTTGCCTACTACAGTTTATAAGCTTAAATATCACAATATCTTCAGGCAACCTGTGACTAAGTGATCCTTAAACACTCACACACACAAACACACACACACACACGTTGGTTAGACCTCAGACTGTTGGTTCATACAAGGACTGTGTTTATAGCTAAAAATATCCTTAACAAAGGAAAGGAAAAACACTTTGGAACAGGACCATCTTCAAACAGATTTGCGTGAAGGCAAGTTCAAAATATGAATATATTATCAATTTCTTTAACTCCCCTCTAGTTTTTCCCCCTTTTATCTATGTAAAAAGAATAGAAAATAAAAAATGCTACAAAACTACCATGATTCTTTTTTTTAATGTATCAATTGCTGAACAACAGGATCCAAGATGGTCACTTTTTAATGGCCAACTCTTGCTACAACTAAATTAAAACTATTATTGTTTTAAGTCAGATTTTTATGTTTTGTGGACTCAATTGGTTTTTATCTTGTAGGCATCTTTTGTTATTGTGACTACAGATGAAGATTAGCCATTCGATGATACTTTTTTTTTCAATTAGATTAATCTGTCTAAACACGGTCCTCAATGAATAAACGCGTTGTTCAAACAGCGTTGTTCTGCCTGAACCTCAACTTTTACATGCAAATATGCAGATTTCCAGCAGAGGGCAGCATCTCACCAGGTTGTGTGTTTAAAGCGGTGTGCGCCACCATTTGAGGTGTTTGATTTTACGCTGACATTCACACACTCATGTATTAATGATGGCGCCATGACTTCACATTAATTGATTATCATTTAACTGATAACGATTTTCCTCAGATTACGGCAACTCTGCGTGTAAATTGCTGTCTGATTTAGCGCCTTACTTTGGTAAATCAGCAGGCTTACAGCTGTTTTGGTCAAACAGATGACTGGAAAAAAATAATACATCCAGAACGAAAAAAAAAAAAAAAAGAATAAAAATAAAACACAAAAAGGAAAAAAATTGGATTCGTCAAGTCTAAAATAAAGTACAATTCAATATACAATCACAACCAGATATTTGCATTCTCTCAATAAAAAAGCAGAACTGTTTTTTTTTTCTACATAAAATGAAAATTCTCTAAATAAAATTAAATCCGACTGGATTCTTTTTTTTTCAGGTCAGCAAGTGTTACCAATTTTTTCTTTTTCTATTTGCTATATGCCAGAAAAACAAAATAATTTTTTAAACCACCTTCTTCAAATTCAGAGGTTTACATACACTTAGATCACTAGGATGTTAAAGGATTCGGGAATGCCCATGCTTTTGGAGGGACACCCGTGGGTCCGCTGTGGTGCTTCCTTGTGTGACATCATGGGGAAAATAAACCAAGTAAGATTCAAGGTAAATACAATTTGCAGATGTGAGAAGGGGCCGATTTCATCTATTAAATTCTATACAAGTAAAAACTCCATGACAATGTCCAGACATCGTAACGCTCAGGGAGGAGATGGGCTCTGTGTCCCCGAGGTGAATGTGTGAATTAACACCGGAACAAAAGTAAAGGACTCACCAAAGCCGTTCATAGACTCATTATCCACAGTGAAACGACTCCTGAACCAATTCGAAGCAGAAGACTACAATTTGCAATGCACTCAGACACAAAGTTCTTCATTTTTGGAGACATATCTTGTGGTCTGATTAAAGTGTGTGGCAATAATGACCATAATCACATTTGGAAGAAAAAGGGGGAAAATTGTAACTTTGTAAAAACCATCCCATCTATGAAGTACGTCAGTGACAGGATCATGTCGTATGGCTGTTTTCCCACTTTGCAGAGTACATGGCATTGTGAGGAAATAATATTACGTGGAATTATTGAAGCAACATGCCATTAGCCAGGAAGTTAATACCTGGATACAAAAGCCTCTTCTAAATAAACAGTGATGCTAAAAATAAATTCTACCAAATGCTAAGTAAATGTATTTAAATGTCTAGTTTTGAGAAAGTTATTATTCTGGCGTTTAGCGAATGGAAATAACTGTGATAATCCTAACTGACCTGGATCAGGAAAGGTTTAGCCTGATTTCATATCAGACAGCGAATAATAAATGTACACACTACATACACACTTTTTAATGCAGCGCATTTTAACACCTGCTTTCAGCTATAGAGGCGTTCAGAACTACGAGGCTGCTGACCATCTGGTCCAGTTCCTCCATCTTCAACCGGACTGCTGGAGATGGACAGCTGAAACGTGCAGGTAAAGCGGAGCTCAGTCCCCTTTAATGTCTGTGAAAGTGTTGGTGAAAACGTGTTAAGGTTCACAACAGAATTTCAAGGTGACACATTACAAAAGTGACGGGTAAGATGAGAGATCTGTCTGACTTGAAGCCAAACAGGAGACTACTAAAACATCCTGTTGAGCTTAACCTGTTGAATAAAACATCTCCAAGTGTGTTGGCTCTGTCCAGGCTTCCATCAGTCTGATACCTCTTCACCTTGATGCTTGTGATCTATCCTTCCCTGCTTGGCTTTTTTGACTTTTACATCTTTCTGCTGACTCCCCCAAAACCTTCCTCTCTGAAGGTTTGTCTTCTTGTTAAGCAGCACCTTCCAGTGACTTATGATACCATGGTTGTGATTAACAAAGCAGCTCATGAGCTGGAGGAGATCCTCTAAAAACAGTCAGTCACAGCACTGATGTCAACACCTTGTGGTCCATCCCACACTAAATAAACAAGTTGAATACAAACAAGATAAATACAACTTTTTCGGCTTAATTAGGTGATTTTGATTTTTCAGCCTTTCACTCGAGTGCTTTTACTCCGGCAGTGATGTGAAAAACTTGGGACACCCTACTCTGTATATAAAAATTATACACACACACACACACACGTATTCTTACTTAAATGCCTAAAATACACAGTTGTATTACATCAGGTCCACACGATTAGGGTATAGCTACTCAACACTTTGCAGGAGGTTTTCCCTGTAAAGCCTCAGACATTCAGTTTGGTGTCCCGCTGTCTGCTGAAGTGAGAATGAACACCACGGGGGACATTGAGAGAGCATACTGAGGCCTTCAAAAGGAATACCTTTTTTTAATCAGCCGTTGAACAAGAATTCACTTTTACACTATGCTAAATGTAATCTGAGATTGCATATTAACAAATATGTGGATACTTAACATTACTGCAGAAGTCCTAAAAGCTGGATTATTACATGTATGACTTTTTAAGACCTTGTAAAAAACTCGATCCCATTCCTTAGTCTCGAAACACCCTTGGTTGGGTTTCCTGCAGGTTCTTCCAGAACAAAGGCAGCGGACTGTAATCTGCTTCAACCTGATGAAGAAAGGATAGAGGAATTCCATGCATCTAATTTTATTTTATTTTTTTACAGTATTTTGATATTTTGGTATTTAGAACAACAGAAAAATGGGTTTTTTAGCAACAAACGACAGGTCTAGGTGGCATATGAAGAGAATGCTTTGGGGATGGAAAGTGTTTCAGCTTCTGACGTTAAACGTGGCGTCATCAGCAGTTCAGGGTGAGGCATGCAACATCTCCTCTTCAACACATCTTTGATTCAGATTGTCGCTGCAGCCAAAACAGGGTTTTGCGCTCATGTGCTAAACAACTCCCGGCTTGTAAACAACGCTCACATTGCCGTGGTTACACATTCTAAAAGTTAAAAAGGGCCAGCTGAGAGAGCTTTTGCAACACGTTAATCACGGAAAACAAGAAATTTGGAAAGATAACATCACCATAGTTACCCCGCCACATGCTGGTGCAGCTCCTTCCAAAACCTCATGTTTTGAGGCGTTGCTGGTTTTGTTGCCTGCGGACATACTTTCCCAAACTTTGTTGTCTAAAATACAGTTCCCGGTTAGTGACAACCCAAACTGTTTCCGTCAAAGTAAATAACTAAACCGACCATCAGGCAGCTTCAGTCCACTCCATCTCTGTTCGAGTCAGTCCAACGGAGCTCTGCTCCCCCCTCACTTGAGCCCGATGCGTTCCAGATGACAAAGGGGCTTCCCAAGGTAGAAGCAGTGGGGCCCAGGTCTTCATGGGTCAGCTGTAATTCACTACAGAGCTCAGAGTCCAAACAGAACGACGAGGCTTTGTTAAAGTCCTAAAAAGCCCGCAAAGTCCAGTTGAAAGGTAGCCATGTTGGAATGAGAGACATAATTCGACTTAATGATGTCCTCCGGAGTGTGGTTAGTTCTGCAAACACACCAGTTCTCAGGTTTACTGCGACATGAATACCACAGCGACATTTATCTGTCATAGAGGCCTTAAGGAAAACAATGTGGGCCGGCAACAGAAAAACGAGAACACCGCATTTTCTAATTTGTCCAAAACTTCTTTAAATTGAAGCAATAATTTACTTCTGTTTAACTGTTCCGTCTTTAGTAAAATAAAGAACGTGACAGCAGAGCGTTTACATGTGTGACTGCATCTGATAAAGAGATATCTCTCTGTAACCAGAGCCTCCAATGCTACATATATACATATATATATATATATATATATATATATATATATATATATATATATATATATATATATATATATATATAATATACACACACACACATATATATATATATATATATACATATATATATTATATATATATATATATATACACACACATATATATATATATATACATATATATATATATATATATATATATATATATATATATATATATATATATATATATATATATATATGTGTGTGTGTGTGTGTGTGTGTGTGTGTGTAAACGATGGCGGTGAAGCAAGAGAAGGAAAAGTGAGTTTTTCTCAGAGGTGCTGTAATCAGAGGTGCTTTGGCCCCGCCGAGTTTTAAATAGTAAATCAGCTCAAAGACAGTTCAAAGCCTTGAAAAGAGATTGGTTTTGCTCTCCAAGCGCGTGCTAGTGTGTGTCTGAGTGTTTCTGAGTGTCTCACCTTGTAAAGTAAAAAAAAAGGCACAGGAATTGGGTTATTGTTGTGTGGAGGCTTTCTATATTTAACTACACCTTTCATTAAGAGCTGCTGTTGTCAAAAGTATTTTTAAAAGAGCACTGAGCTGAACAAATGCGTTCACATTCCTTCAACTGTTTCACTTTTCGCCACATTAGATCCACTAACGTTAATGTGCCTGTTTGGGATTTTATGCGATTGACCAATAAATATAAATACGCTTTGATCCAAACCATTTCATTGTAGCTCTTGCTGTAAGCTTCAGGGCTGTTATTCCCCCCCCTACAGGTTTTCTCCTGGATTTTCCTATATTCAGCTCCATGCATCTTCCTATCAACTTTGACCACCTCCCCTGTTCATGCTCAAAAAGAAGACCCAGAGCTGTAAACTTTGGGTCGCAGGCTTGGGGTCTTTAACTGCACACAGCAGCACCATGAGGGTTTCAAAGAAACCGCCTGTAGACTAGCAAAGCAATCTGACAAAGATGGAAATGTAGCTTATCTCTAAGGACACTGTGATTACGAAGAAGGCCGAAACATTTAAACCATGCAGAAACACAACATGTGATTCCAGTAGGTTTTGGAAAACTTGTTTCCCTACTCTACCTTAGGTTGGTGCATAACTACTTTTAGTCTTTGGTCTGCATTGCTACCATGTTCATCACTGAACCCTAATTGTTGTTCCTCTTACTGTTTGACTAATTCCTTAACACACGATCTTCTTCTATTAAAGTATTAGACATACGAGCCACACCGTTTCGCCCTCCTCCTTTCTCTTTCTTCTAAACACTTAGTTCACTTAGTACAATAGAAACGGTGATAGTAAGTCAGAGAGCGGGTACTTCTTAAATGTCTTCCTCTTTCTTCGCGACATCAGCCAACGTTCAGATAAGCAGGCAGCCAATCAGCTGTGCTGGCTGTTGAGTGATGGACAGTAATTAAAAGTTAGCTAATAACCTCTTCACACCTGACATTTCAACAGGGAGGTCCCGGACACCATTATCTACATATAGATTAAACAGCGTAATTGGTAGGGAGACAGGGTTAGGAGGATCGCAAAAGGAAAGGGAGAGGGGTTGGGAAAAAAGGCCAGGCCATTGCCAAACCATTAGACAGAATATCTGAGTGACACTCTGATTTTGCTCGTATTGCTAATGCGACAGGAATTGAGCTGAACTGAAATGTTAAATGAACGGGGCCTATCTCAGTGCGGTTATTAACGGGGCAAACAGCGGCCATGGAAAATAGCTTTAATTTCATAATAATTGCTAGGCGGACGTGACACGCCACAGACACAATGTGACGGGGAGACGAGGGGGAGACGGGGGAGAGGTAAGGTGGACACGAGGAAATCCTCTCAGGATAAACGTGGCTGGTTGGTGCCTCGGCTCTGCCATTTAAGGAAAGTGACTGTGTACGACGGAAAAGGGCGAGGAGATGAGGAGAACTCTCAGCGGGGTCATCGGCACAGTGGAAACTGGAAATAACTAAAACAAATCTTATATAAGATTCAGTAAAACTTACAAGTCTGATATTTTTACGGGTTTCAATCTACAAAAAAAAGACATTATAACTGATTATACTGCATTTAAATTTTTATTTTACAAAATTACTTTTCATTCTTTGTCTATTTGGCTATTCTAAATTGCTTAGAAAATATAAAAAAGTTAAATTAGACAAACTTGATCATGTTCTCTGATGTTTATCAAAAAAAAAAAAAATACGGAGAACAGTAGAACATGTGGTCCATTTAGCTGCTTCAATCTTTACTTCAGTTGTACGGTGTGGGATTTTTTTATTCCTTCAAATTGAGAAGTTCATACATTTCCTTGGTAATAGGCAGGATGGCCTTTTCTTTGTATGATTTCTATGATTTTCATGATACTTTGCTGGATTTTTGGCTATTCTTGCTGTCAGAACTAGTGTGAATAAGTATTGCACAGTTTTCAGCCCAAACACAACGTAAACCCAAAAAAAACATAAAACATGACAAACAAACGACAGCCCAAATCTCAATCTCTCTTGAACTCATGTTAAAAGCGTTGAACTGTTCCTCACATAGCACACAACTGCACTGAAGCAACTTTGCACATTAAGGCTCCCAACCAAATGTGCAATCAGGCCACCAAATAACTTGCACACAAATATCCATTTGAAAGTGTCACAGGTTTGCCCTGTAACCGGCGAGTTGCCATCTTGAACCCTCGCTCCACCTATCTTAGTCGTTATGTCCTTGAGCAAGACACTGCACCCGCTTTGCCTGCTGGCTGTGGTCCGGCGGCGCTGTTTGTCTCCCAACCTGCTTTCTGTCAGTCTGCTCCAGGGCACTGAGTTGATCACTACCATTTCACAGCGACACTTGATTAACCAACGACTATTAATTATTGGTTAATCAAGACATTTCAAAATAAATTAAGTAATAAAATGAAAATTTAAATTAAAAGTAATGCAGAAAAACTGCAGTTTATTAAAATATGCAAGTCTTTTGTTTATCTGCCACATAATGGCAACTATTGACAGAATTTTGCTATGAAGCTTCCTAAAAACCTGCCTAATGTCAATTTTAACAACCCGCCCAAAGCTATTTCTTTTTACAGCCCAACATATTTAATTCTATAGAGGACATGGCAGGATTGCTCCTCCGCACAAAAGAAGCCCAATTGGGAGGAACCCCACCCAATCTGGCAACCCTGGCCCACACATAGTTTTTCAGAGCTTGTGATGGCCACTCCAAAACATTAATTTCTTTTAAAGGGTCGCTGTTCATTTGCATCCCAGCTTTGCCTTCCTGGCTTATGTCTTGAGATGTTGTTTCAATATTTCCACATAATGTTCATTTCTCATGACCACATGTAGTCTATGAAGTCCACCAGTCCCTCCTGGAGCAAAACGCCCACACGATACGATGATGCCAATCAAACTTCCCATTTGGACGGTGTTCTCACACTTGCAAGCCTTTGCCCTTCTACTCATAATGTAATACTGATCATCATGGTCAAACATTCCAATATTAGTTTAATCACTCACAGGACATTACCCCAAAAAGGAAGGATCTGTCACGACGTATGTTTCCAAACTATAATCAAGGTTTTTTTTTTAATGTAGGTTTTCACTTCCAAAATGGCTTTTGTCAGCCTTGTTGATACAGGAATAGTTTCACTTTGCAGAGTGACTCTCAGCCTCAGTAAGCAACATCACAAGGTCTTTTGCTGGGGTAGATTCCTACCTTTCCCCTCCAGGACACATTGACCTTTTGAACACTGAACCTTGAGGATGAATATGATGTCTGGACACTCTCATGCTGTTTACACGTCCACAATTCTCCTGATGTCTTTCCTGATCTGCCTTGATATTTATTTGTGTGAGAAGTTGCCTTAAAGTACATTTCAGAAGGATAGTGTTGTACATTGTCAATGTTTTGCTTTGTAAATATAATTAAATAGGGATGGGTAAACATTTATTCTCTTATTTCCAGACAAAGGCTCCCTGCTCGTCCTCATTTTTAATTGCAAAACTTTGCAAATGGAAATGAGTAATATATATATATATATATATATATATATATATATATATATATATATATATATATATATATATATATATATATATATATATATATATAGCTATTTATCAGATGTGAAATATTAGTACATCAAACATTCAATAATTGTCACTGGTATCTTTTTCATCATGAAACGTTTCTATACTTACTTAATATTTTTGCCGTTGAAAACCTATCCTACAGATGTTTGGATAAAAGACTAGTTCCCACAGGAGCGCAAAGTTGGGATATAGTTACATTCTTGGCCACTAGATGTCGCTGTTGCTTCAGTGTAGAAACTGCCGTTTTGAGCCTGGAGTGTATCTGAGTCATCTGTCCATGAATTGTCTCTCCAGACCTCTGGTTCATCCATCATGTCCAGAGGTGCTTGTCTCTTTTAAAAAATCAAACAAGAAAACATTTCTTTAATCCTCCATGCTTCATCTTCTCTTTTCACTTTCCTCTCTCCGTCTCCGCTCTCTGTGTTAGTCCCCCTTATTTCTGCCCCCTTGGTTTCGATAAAAGGATCACTTTACTGTTTATACAAGCGGATTGGCGTTGTTAACAGGTGTAGGGTAATGGGATACCTACACTGGCAGGCAGGCAAAGAACGGGTACTCACCCCTCCTTGTTTCCTCACCCTCACCAGCTATACTCCATCCCACCATTCGTCTAAATTATGTCACTGGCAATGTGCTATCAGTTCAATCTGGCCCAAATGAAACCCTGGGTTTGTTGCTGTTGACACTTCCTCAGAACTCACTTCTCCTCCTGATTACTGTCAGGGTCTGTGGGAGTGAGACTCAGCCAAGGCTGGGCGCCGGGTTTTCACTCCGCTGCACGGCGTAGGTGTGTGCGGTCCTTACTTTCTGCTGCCACTTACAGCTGTTATCGGGCCCAGGAGTTTGCACTTATCAACGACACGTGGCGTTTATACGAATCCCGAAATGCTGTAAATTTATCACTTGATAAGACTTTACAGAGGGAGCAAATTACCACACCGTCGTCATAAAAAGAGGCTTAACTGGAAAGGTCAGCGTGCAGGTCTAGTTAAGAACTAGAGCGAACCAAAATTAATCACGCCTGGAAAATGAGCCCTGTCTAACAGGAAGGTTCAAACAGGCCATTATGACTATGTAAACAGAAAGGTGTTTTTTAACTCCAGCCATTTTAATCCAGCCCAGCCATGATCCTGTGTTTGTCTTCCTTCCCAGCTTTTCTCTGAGCGACCCCCACCCTCTCTTCCATGATGTGTTTAATTCCTTCTTCTCCTGCCATCCCTTAGAAATACTCCCAGCTGCACAACAGATGCTAAATATATTTTTCTTTCTTTCTTTCTTTCTCTTTCTTTCTTTCTTTCTTTCTTTCTTTCCCAGCTGCCCATTAGTTAGAAGGTCTCCTTTACAGAATGCCAGTCCATCACGGTCCGGCAGACAGACAGAGAGGAGAGAGGACAAACAACGTCCAAGGACACACTCACATCAGAGGGAAATTTAGATAGATCAGGGGTTTTCAAAGTGTTAGAGAGTTAGCCACCCCTCAAAGAGCTGATAGACGACTACGCCCCCGCAGCTAATTTATTGCGATTATTTTTGTTATAGTCTTTATTGCTGCTATACATATTTGTCCAAGTCATACTTGAACCATGTTCTTTTACACGTCTTGAACATTTGTGCTTTTATGAACACGTTTTCACCACACACCACCACAATCCCCTCCCGCCTTTGAGGAATAGCTACCTATGAATTATATAATATTTTCTACATAATCACACACGGACTCTGAGCTACTGTTGACAATGACTTTACAGACGCTTGAAAATAAAACGGATTGCCGACCTCAGCATCACTCAAAAGAAAACTCCAAAATAAAAGCATGAATTTCTTTCCTTACCAGAGCTGACACTTATGGAGCATTTAGTGTATTCTACATAATCTGTGTATTTTTTTATGTTGCTTAATTGATTTCTATTTTATGAGTTTCAGTATGACTTTAAATCTCCAACTTAGTGTCTTCACATTGCATGAAAGTGAACACACCTCTCCTTCTGTCTAAGTCCATCTGCTTAAATCCAATAATGTTTTGCGTATAACTGCAAAGCTTTGAGTTATCACAACCCCACAGAATTCACACCGATAACCAAATTATGCACTTTCCATCAGCATTGCATGTGAATGCACTCTGTGTCCAATATACAGCCATACAGGCGTAAGACAGTTAATCTAAAAGGTCTGGTTGGGACACAAAGCTTAAACTATTGTTCTGTTGGTAGAAAAGTGTGGAATGTGACCTGTAATTGCAAACAGAACATATTCTTGACACACTTTGCTTTTAAAACACTCAACTCAGTTGTGTTCATAATAAAACTGTAATTTATTGAATCAATCTGCCATAAAAAAAACATTTTTTCAGGTCGCATACGGATAAGCAACAAGTTAACATTACGAATATCTGTTGGTCATATTGTAACCCCTTTTCCTCATTGATATGTGGATGTACTGAGCAGAGTGCGTACAAATCTTGCCAAGCGTGTATTTTTTGGCATAACACCAGTGTTACATCGGTACATGTTTTTCCATCAGTAAGTGTTTCCCCTATTTGTTTTAATCAGTGTTAATGTGGAAACACCACATTCACATGGGTATATGTCGATGTGAATGGGATGACTAGGCCTACCTGTAGTGCTTCTTTGGAGAGGTGGGTTAATTCAGTCTACACAGACAGTCACAGCATAGGCTAACTTAGGCTTTAGTAAATGTCCCAGGCTGCATCCGAAATGTTGTAATAATAGCTCAGCTTCCTCTCCTTGCTCTTGTTCGTCGACCTTTCGTGAGGTCAACAGTAAAAACACTTTTATGTGGAGGAAAGAAACTTTGGACTGCTGTGCTGATTTTGGACAGCATTTAGCTCACACGTCATTACGCGACAGAGATGCACGCACATGGATGATTCACGTCAGCCTTCCAAAAAAGAACTACAGTAAGTGCTCTCTTCTCTCCCAAGATATTTGTTAATTTCCGTGATGTGGGCTGTACTTATATATTATGTCACATACAGGATTGTGGGATTCCTTATAGCTCCTTAGTGCCAGTAAGGGACATTCCAAGCACCTAAAACAACTATAACAGGAAGCTACAGGATCCTTGTCCTACATCCTTCCTTAATAATGTCACTATTCTGACTGTTCTGGTTTATTTTTTTTCTTTACATTGTGCACTACCACTTTCCCCACAGGCTTGAAAAGTGTGTTCACCCCTTCATGTGTTCCTTTTCTTGGCCTGATGTGCTTCACTCTAGAACTGGGCAAATTTGGACTCATCAGTTCACATTGCTTTTATTTGGTTGTCCAGGGTCAAAGCTTTTTTTCTCTAAATCCTCTCACAGATAAATGCCACCATCTTGGATTCTCCTTGAATTGTGAGTGTAGACAAACCCTTATTCTATTCTACAGTGGCGGCTGGTGCTAAAAAATCTGAGGGGGGCGCACACAAACAAACAAATGAAAAACAAACAAAACAAATCTTAAAAAAATAGCACTATTTGAACATGAATTTTGCCCTCCTTTCCTTCTGCCCAGCAAATTTCTCAATTATATTCTTGTTAAAGTCAGTCATCTCTGTGACTAGTCTTTTCTCCATTGACAACATGGCCAATGCATTCAGCCTGTCCTGAGCCCTTGAGTTTCTCAGAAAAGTCAGAGTTGAAAAGCACCTTTTAGCTTCTGCTATGGTCATGGGTGTGGTGATGAGGATCTTCAAGAGCGTGACAGTTTCTGAAAAGACTTCTTCTAGATAGCTTTCCTGATTTTAATAACATTTGCTGCCATTTTTAAGGCTGTGTTATGAAATGTGTTACAGCATTTTTGTGGGACAAGATTATACAAAATTCAGTAACCAAATGTTTTATTCCCCATTCCCCATAAACTTCAGTACAACTTAAATAATAAAATATCTTGCTGACAAACATTATATCAACATACCTACACAGCAAAGACACAACTAAAGGTATTTCTAACTACAAAGCACATCTTCCTAATATATTAAATAACATTACTATAAACCAGTGTAACAGTGATTTTCCACAACAACTCACCTCTGCAGCAATCCTTTCATGGTCTTCTACACTGAGTGTCCGACGCCTCTTCACTGGCTGACTACTACCTACACTGCTTTGTCCAACCATGGAGTGGAGAGATCACTTGCCTGCTGCTGAATTTGTAAGACGATCCGGCCCAAGCTCCTTTATCCTGTTTTTTTCTTCAAGTGAACGCTTTGTAAAAGCATTTTTTTGTAAAAACAAACAGAAGTTTCTCTCATTTTGAAACTACTCCACTTTGTGAATCGACCTAACGAACTGCAGCTGCGCTAATGAGTCGAATCGGGGATTGTCCAATCACACAATGTTTTTTAAAAAATTAGCCAGTACTGACACTCTACCAGTAATGACACAACAGAATGGGTGTGTCCGGGACGCAGAGCGGTGTGCCCTGTAGAAAACCCTAGATAACCAATTAAAAGTCAGCCTCAGATCACGTGCTTGCCCAAGTTGCTGCGCCTACATTCACTCCCATTAGAACGGCGCCCTGCACATAGGAAAGGAAGTGTGCACAATGTGAGCAATTAAATAGAATTATGTATTTACTATTTTAATAAATTCTAACATGTCTATTGGACACACATTATGAATAAATACATTTCTAAGTACTTTGCAGTTCAGAAATCATTTATTATCTAAACGATTTAAAGGGGGCGACGCCCGAGCGCCCCCTACTGGCCCCCGACCGCCACTGCTATTCTAATTAGTTTTGATAAAGATTTATTTTAGACTGCACTGTTAACCAATATTATTGGATGGGGGTTGAACATACCACACCAAATAACTGTTTAGTTTTACAATCTCCTCACTAGGTTAAACTCTGCCTACTGATATACATATGTGTTCTTAAATTGTTTAGGAATAAGAAGCTGGTTATTGCATCTATTGGAGTTGAGTAGCACGTTTCCAGCTGAAGTAAATGCAGGACTATTCTCTGAAAACAGGTTTCAGAATGTAACATTTTGATAACATCCCAGTCTCCAATGTTGTGTACAAAGGAAAAAAAACAAAACAGAATCTGCATGCCAGGGTTGCCAGATCTGACTGACAGTTTCCAGCCCAAAGACAATGTAAAATCTGCCCACGTAAAATAAAACCACCCAGATATCATTCTTTCAGTCTAGATCCTTACCTGATGTTCATAGGGGAGGGTTGGAATGTTGCTGAACTTTGCTTTATGGCCCAGCTTTTTCTTCACCACTATAGACTGGAGCAGTGTCCACATCACTGCGGTTTTTCGATTGAGGATCTAGACCTAAGGCTTAGAAGAGTTGGCTGTTTTTCTGTCTGCTCTACACTCAAGCGCTAAACAGTTATCACCACTGGAATCCATATGTCAGATTGTTGCATTTATGGTTGTGTGAAACAATATTCTGAGAAAGAACTTAAGTTCTGCCAATTACAAAGAGGTAATTGACCATTTCAGAGCAACCAATGCTGACTTTGGGTTCAGGCTTTCACGCAGGGGGATTGGACTAAGGACACTATCAGAAATTGTTTTTTTAATATACGGTAAGGTTATCTGTCTACACTTTGATTTCACTAGTAACCCTGGTTTTCGTAAACAGTTAATGCCAGGGTTTCCCATGCCTAGATTCACTTGGGCGGCCCATCCAGTTAAATTGAGACCCACCCAGGAAGATAAAATCCCTCGGGTGGTCTATGCACGCTTTTTAAACAGCGTGCATAGACCACCCGCCGACTGCCGTCACACAGCTGTGCATCATGTAGCGACCAGCATCAGCAGCCTACTTCATGCCCCTACAACTTAGTAAAGCTGGTGTTTAAGAGCTAAGCAAACATTTTTTTCCCAATATTGTATGACTGACTATCAGTCAATACTGACTAGGTATCAACAAAGCAGCTAGCTGCTGGGGTCAATAATTTCCACGAGGTGGAAAACACGCACACAATCGCAAAATTTACCATAAGCAGTTAAACCCTTAATTTAACAAACAAACAGAACAATGCGCTGGGCTCAGCAGGAACACGTGCCGTTAAATTGAAATACAAGCGCTGGCAAATAGTTGATCACTTTTTTTGAACAGCCTTTAGTGCAGCCAACTAAAGGTTCCCTCCCACAGACTTAAGGACATGAGTCCTGGCATGCAAAGCTCTTGGTTTTATGACCGTGGTCACTCAGGAATCTGCTCGGTGGGAAGAAGTCTACCCAATCAAACCTTTATATGTACCAATGCACTGAACTGCTTCAAGCAGTCGCGGATGCGCAGCTTAACAGTCCATCTCTTCTGCGCACTGACAGGTGCGTGGTGGGGGCCTGCTGGAGAAAAAACGGCTCTACTGACTAGCTTCACAAACGCACTACTATTCCTCCGCTTTGTGCCCCTGGAAGAAAGTGTGGGAAATGTAGGAACTTGTCACAAGAAATATAGGCCATTGGTACACTTGACTATAAAGGATAATTTGTATGTGCAAAATACGCTCGAGCCGGCCGACTGCTGAAAGAAATGAAAGGGGGCCCCTCTATGTTTTCAGAGATGCACACTTTTTCAGAAAATATTTTATTTGCACCGGAAAAAAAGCTAAATAAAATCCCTAAATCTAAAAAAACATGTTGCAAGTTGGGCTTCTCCTGAACACGTTGGGCTGGAAAAATAGCTTTAGACGGGCTGTTAAAAATTGGGCTACTTTTCAAATTTGGTGAGTTTACAGAAAGAATTAAAATAGAAATCCTAACAAAACAGTTGTCATTGTGTGGCAGAAAAAGAAAAACTTCTACATTTGAATAAAATGACATCCCCCTGTATTCATTTTATTAGTCTCTGGTTAATCAAGTGCCACTGTAAAGTGGTATTGGTCAATTTTGAATGCCCCAAATGGGTTGCTACAGGAGTTCACCATGACTTGCTGTAGTTGTTCACATTCTACCTTCTGCACACACTGAGAATGCCTAAGTACCATCTAAGTCTAGCTTCTCTGATCTTATCTCCAAAATATTTAACATGTCCTATACCTCTAATGTACTCATTGCTAATGTAATGGGTTTCATGAATGTAAACCACTGTCACAAATATGTAACCGGTATAAAGCAAGTAGAAGCATAACAGCTCCTGGTTTCCAGGGGAGGGGTAAGGCAAGTCTTCTGCCCTGCTATCATACTCTGGTTGCATTTGGCATGGCAGTCACTGTACCATCTTTGGTTGGCATCCTGACTGTAGGCTACCACATTCCACTGCCTCATCTACCTGCGTTGCAGTTCCTTCTTCAATGTGTCCCCCCTCCTGTTGCTCACTTGATTCAGGATGGAAGCCGCCATGACTGTTCTGTACTTGCAACCCCTGGTCTCCACTCAAGTTTCCGTTGGAACAGGGTAATGGTTGAGGCACTGGCTTTCCCTCTTCACAGGTGTTCTGCCTCTCAGGGGCCAACTTAGTGGTGCTCTCAGCCAGTATCCACATCCAAACTCTTCATCTGAATCAGATGTTTCTGCTTTAACTGACTTGTATTTCCTGCCATTTACTGTCTCTACATTATTATTTTTATTTTTCGCCCCTTTGGTGTATTGTGAAGGAAGTTCCACTGGCAGATTATTGATTAACAAAACGGCTTCCTGTGTTAGGTTCTGGCTTGTCCTTTGGTATCAGCCTCAGGGTGAACATTATACACAGCGTTGTCTTGGACTTGTTTTTTGACCATGTATATTTTCTTCTCCCAGTAGGAATGCAACTTGCCAGGTCCTCCCCGGTTCCAAACAAGGACTCTGTCTCCTGGCCTTAGGACAACCCTTTCACCCTTTGATCATATTAGGTCTTCTTTTTGTACTTGCAGATTGGCTGTTGTTGCCAGGCTTCTTGTAGGCTTCTGTCATCCTCCCACGGCACTTTTCAGCATACTGCCTGTGTGTCATGGGGTTAGCCTCTTCAGCGAAGCCAAACAGAAGATCCACAGGAAGTCTATGGTGTCGCCCGTAAAGCAGGAAGTGAGGAGAATAACCAGTGGACTCATGCCAGGTGCAGTTAAAAGCATGAATAACCTTCGGAAGGTGATCCTTCCATGCCTCCTTTTCTTTGTCTGTAAAAGTACGTAGCATCTGTAATAGCGTGCGGTCGAACCGCTCGGCTGGGTTGCTTTGGGCATGATACAGGCTTGTTCTGGAATGGCCAACTCCAGAGAGGTGGCCAAGGGTTTGGAAAAGCTCGTTCTTAAATTCCCACTCTTGATTATGATGGAATTTGTTGGGAAATCCAAAACGAGGTGCAACGTCATTATAAATCCACTCTGCAGTTGTACAACCAGATTTAGTTTTGGTTGGGTAGGCCTGAATCACGTGAAGGGTCGACCACCACTAAGATATACTCTTAACCACCATTGCACTTTTCCAGATGCAGATAGACAATACAGACCAGCTCAAGCGGTGAACTGGACTTTAAGCTGCTCATAGGTGCCTTTACATGAACTGTTGTTTTTTTCTGTGTCATGCAGAAGAACATTTAGTCATATAGTCCTCTATGCAGTTTTTCATCTGAGGACAATAAAATCTTTCTCTGGCTAGGTGCAGCACCCACTCTGAACCAACGTGGCCCATGTGATCATGAAGGTGACCAGGCACAACAGACTGATACTTGGTGGGTAGAAGGAGCTGCTTTCTTTCTGGTGTTTTGCTTTACAAAACTCCATTTTCCAGGTAAAGTTGTTCCCATTCTTGGAGGAGCCAGTTAGCGGTCTGTTTTAGAGACCTCTTGATGTCATCGATAAGTCTAGCATGGGACTCTTTCAGCCTTACGACCTCTCCGATTATTGGGCCGTCTCTTTGCACCTGAACAAAGTCATCACATTTGATTATCTCGGGGGAGCCAGAAACTCTACCTTGCCACAAGAGTTTCTGGCTCTTGTGGCAGATGGCAGCCTGTCTCTGCAGGTGTGAGTGTCCACAGTCCATAGCCAAGAACTTCTTTTAGAAGTGGCTTTGATATGGAAGTGGACGTTCTCTGTACAAGAACCTCCTCTCTTAAATTGATTACCATTTGAAGGTTTGGGATGCACCCAATGACTGTGAATGCATTGGACTCCTCATAAAGCACATTCCTCACAGTCTCTTGTTGATCCGCTGTCAGGTGAGCAATGTTTACTTGCCAAAGGGAAGGAGTTGACTCAGTGTGGTTACTATCAACCTTGTTTACTCACACTGTTCGATAACTCAACCTTGTTGCTGACTTTGCCTAATTAACCACAACAGGGTTTCTGGGTCTGGGAAACTTTTTGTGGTAGTTTTCTTCCTCCATTAGATGCCATCCAGTGAGCAAGGTGGCTGGTTGAGGCACAGGTGTTCTCCATCAAGACATCATTAGCAGGAGAAAAAGAGGAGCTGGCACTTCCTCGCCAGAGTGTTTCCTCACAGTGGTAACTCTAGCCTCTGAAACTCCTGTTACTCGTACCTGAGTTCTGACTCTGATAGCCTTGTGCGCTGTTCTCCAGATTCTAGCCTGTCTTTTGTCTGGGTCGACATACATGGCATTGCGAAGTAGAGTCACCATTTTTGGAATAAACTGCTGTGACCTCCCCTCAATGATTTTTTCTAAGACATTAAATCTGATCAGTGGGTTGTTCATCGGTAGGTCGCAGATTAAGATTGGAATGCTGATAGACATTCTGGGGTCTTCGCTTCCTGGGAGATTTATCATTGTGGGTATCCAGCCCTCAACTGGAATGGAGTCAACTTTCACTGTATAAACCTTCAGCTCATCTATTTCCTCAATGATTTCTGAAAGTGCATGTATTGCAAGGTCAGGCAAATACCGATCTTTCCAGTCCCTGCTTATTATGCTGACCTGCACACCTGTGTCAAGCAAAGCAGTAACAGCCAGCCCATTTAAATTGCACTGTATCTTTTGCTCCACTCGACCTAAGCACACCTGCTTAGCACACTGAACTGGATCAGCAACCATTTGAGAGGGTAACTCTTCTTGCTTACAAGCAGGGGTTTTATTCAAATCTGACCATGTGTCACCATGCTATAGTTCATGGCTACTTTAGTTTCTGAAGTTTCCTTAACACTTGTTGGGGCTGTCTTCCTGATCCAATCACTGGATGCCCCGCCGCAGCAATCTGTCCACATTTCCCTGGTTCTTCTGTCTCCGTAGGCAGCCCACAGCTCTATGAACCTCCTCTCCACAGAACAAACAATGTGAACATTCAGAGATTTCTTTCCACACAGTTTGGACAACTGTAATGTTTCTTTTGGTCTTTTATTCTGTTTTGGAAGGGTAAACTTGCTGATTCAGGCAGTTGCAGGTGACTCAACCAGGTTTGTGAGTTCATTTATTTTAGCTGTCAGTTCTTTGATAGGGTCTGTTTTGTTTTGGAATCAAGGCTCTCTGGTTAATTATGCTCTTGAATCATGTTGAGCTCCATCTGAGCACTGTGCACCTGTTTTCTGTCTGCGAGATGAACCAATCCTCTTTTGTCTTTCACTTTCTTCACTGGTGATTGTTTCATCACTAACATCACAGGACGACAGCAGAGGTCTTAACTCTCGTTGAATGTCTCTGTGTTTCTAAGCTAGTCCCTGGTAGACTGTATGCAAAAAAAAAAACCCATCTTGAACCGTAGCTGTGGTGTCTTTAATTCCTGAGTTGCACAGTTTGGATGCAAACAACACACACTGTTTTCCTATGACCCGATACAGGAACTGCTGTGGGGTGTCATTCTCCTCCTGTCCAGCACACATCAGCTCCTGAAACAGTTCAGTACTGCTTTTCTCTCTAAGGTGTGCTTGTCGGAATCCCTTAAGCTGTACCAGAGGCAGGTCATCTTTATTTATCAATATATCCTAAAAATTGCTAAGTTTTATTATTCTTTGTACTCCACGGACTATTTCTGTGTTATGGAACCCTTCCCTGAGTCCTCCATCCATCTACTTACATGTATTATTGTAGCTTATGTCTGAGGACTGGTCACCAACCTGACCACCTTGCACCTTAAACTCCCTCCTCTGGAGGTAGGAGTGACCAGATGACGATGCAGAGGGATCAGAGTCCTGGTCCATTATTATATGTTTCAGCTTCCTGCCCAGTTCTTCATAGCTGCTGAGCATTCCCTGTAGTTCCAGGTTGCTGGTTGCTAAGGCCGTTGTTGCTGCGCCTGCCCTCTCACTGTCGGACATGGCACCATCTTTACACCAGCCCTGGAAAAGACTGCCAGTAGGCCAGGACCCATAACGTTCTCTGCATTCTGCATAAATTCTGATTACCCCATGTGTTCCTAACAAAGCACTTTGCTCTCAGACTGCAGGTCTACCAGTGGTTCCTAGAGTCTCTAAAAGTAGAATGGGAGACAGATCTTTTAGATTTCAGGCTCCTCTCCTGTGGAACCAACTCCAAGTTTCTGTCCGCGAGGCAGACACCTTGTCTACGTTTAAGACTAGGCTTAAAACTTTCCTTTTTGACAAAGATTATAGTTAAAGTGGCAGGTTATCTTGAGCTATCTCTGTTGTGGTCTGATTTTTGTATTTGGAAAGAGCTTCTGGGACAAGAAAAATCCAAGGCTTTAGCTCCGTATCAGCCTCCCATTCCTTTCTGTATATGTTTCTGTTTTTTCCCCACTTTGGCATGATGCTGTCTCTCAACATCAGGTCAAAGCCTAAAAGGAAATTTCTTCCAGCTAAAACACCCCAGCATAGCTTAATTGAACTCCTAACCCCATTTGGAATGTTATTTACTACCATTTTAAAGCAACATATGATTGACCAATGCCTTTCACTGATTGATGATGTCTATTTAGACAGATCTACACTTTGGAAACTGCTTAATCTGTCAACACTGCTGCTTGTATAGGGGAGCAATATCATATGCGTCATATGACTGCAATCAGTAGAAATTAAGCCGACTGTTTGTACGAATGCACATGATCAGTTTCAGAGAACACAGTGCACACAAGTAGCAGGACAGGGAAATTGCACCATTTGTCAGAATCAGAATCAGAAATACTTTAATAATCCCAGAGGGAAATTGTTGTTTCAGTACAATCGGCATAACAAACAAACAAACAAACATCACAAACATTTCAGGGGGAGACGATTTACTGAGGCCTTGCTGCCAAGGAACCGCCTTACACAGTGCCCACATGGCGCTGCCATTACTCTGTGAAACGATAGAGGCCACAAAAAAAGGAAGGTGTGAGGAAAAAAAAAACATAACTCAAACTTTATCCTATAACAGGATACAGTTTGAGATATCAAAAAACCTCTTGCACAAAAAGCACAAATAAGACGAGACACATATAGCAGAAGGTAAACATTTGAGACCAGTCGCGTGTACGTAAGTTAATCGTTTTTTTATGAACATAAGTTATGTGTGTCTGTTTGGGTGAAAGGGTTTATATTTCCGTGAACACTCTCCAGAGGCCATTGTCCTTGATGTTATCAGCCGGCCAACTATTCAGCATCCACAGGTGTCAGCGGGGGACTGGGTAGCTGGGGAGCGTTTCTGAGCATTCTCCGCCATAACAATCCAGGAGTAGAGATAGGGAGGGCAAATATATTATTTGTTATGAGGGCAAGCTGCACTGCCTTCCCTGTCATCTTTAAGTCTTTTGCTGGCTCCAAATGGTGAAATCCAATTTTCCAAATTTCCAGATTTTATCCCATCACCCCCATGAGTTCAACCACCGAAGCCAGTCTGCGTACCAGCACATCCAGCTTTTCGGCTCAGCTTCTCCACCTTGCAGAACTGTCCGTTCAGCGCCTTAGTGAGCGCGTCTTATGCAGCCGGCAGCCTGATCAAGGCCAAATGGCTACCGATATCCGCTGTATTTGCTGATACATCAAAAATCCACAAAAAAACAATAAGCAGAAATCCAAGTATCATGAATCCAATAATGCAAACGTTTCAAACGTCCAGGAATGACAAAGTCGAAAGACACACCGTTTTCCATCCAAGAATATAGGGTTTATCCCACAAAATGAGTCAAATCAGGACCGGACGGGTCCCCCTTTCGTTGCCTACCCGACAAATTTTTTTTATCAATAGCATTGAGAGACCAGCTTACCAGATCCATGTTTTTCAGAGTTCGGTTGATATGAAGAAAGTGCTCAGAAAGACAAGACATAGCAGCAGAAGGGGGGGGGGGGGGGGGGTGAAAGCTGGAGAGGAGAGAAAGACACGACCGACCTCGAAGAGAGACAGAACAGAACAGATTTGTAGCACTTCTACTAATAAAACATTGTCATGTACATGTTTCAACAGAAACATAAACACAATCCCATTTTTAATGGACCATTACGTGTGCACAGGGCCTTTATATGTGTAGTTAGATCCAGTGGTGACTAACTTGCATTTATAGCAACTCACCTGTCTTTTTTTATTCTTTTGAAGTGACAGTCCCTCAGACTTGATGAATAACACCCTACTCAAACTGGGGCATAAAAAGGTCCTCAACTCCCACCAGATATACTGTATGAAACAGGATTCCTGTAACATACAGTATGTAAACGTCTTGCTCTTTGTTATCATAGCTTCTGAGCTACATACAAATGGAAAACTACAATTAAAAAGATACTGAGATTATAGAAAACAGATAAATTACAACCACATTGCACTGCTTTTTGACTGGCTACTTAACTGAGCACATCTACAAATTTGTTGGCTTTTTATTACGAAATATTTTTTCCTGAGATTACATCATTCTAGCTTTAAAATGTGGCCAGTGGATTACACCTTTACAAAAAAAAAATCTTGGAATTGTACCTAAGATACTTGTCTTTCTTTTTTATTGGATTTTATTCTAGCACAAAAGCCACGGAGCTTAAGCTGTGATAGGAAACGATGCAATCCTTTGTTTTTAGCATCTACACTCCCAAACATTTTAAAAGGCACATTTACCCATGCCTGACAGGAGGTTCACAAGCCTCACTAAAGAAAGCCCTTTCACAACATTTACGTCATTCCTTTGATGTCGAGACATTATATGTCTTTCTAAAAACCCCACATCTGATGGGATAGCGTGTCATCTCCTAAGAGAGAGGCACTTGACTGAAGTCACTATGCAGACAGTACAAAGCGCCAGATTGGTCCATATTCATGAAGGTGTAGCTATTACTGACATATTTTCTTATGGGAGCAAATCACCAGCAGGGCTTGAGGATGCTGTGGTATGTTCTTAAATCTCTGGAGCTTTTTCTCATGTTTGCATTGTGTGTTTTTTTGTCATCTGGGTTTGTTCTTTATGAACTGGACAGTTCCAGGACCCCTCAGACATAGGAGCAATCTAAAAAAGGCAAAAATAAGTTTATAGTGTAAGAAAGTAAGGTTTGTGTATGATACTGAGTTAAGCACAGTTCGTATTAGCAAAATTATTACATGTGAAAACCAACGGAGAGAATTATTACAGATGAGAAATCCCAGAGATTTTAGATGACTTCTTTCTCTCCAGCGGATGAGTTGCCTGTATAGTTCCTTGCAAAGCTGTTGAACTTTTCACAACCAAATTTAATTGCATGTACAGCTGCACATCTTTTTGGGCATGTCTCTTCTAGTTTTGCACCTCTGAAGACCTTCCCCCATCCGGCTGTACTAAATAACTCAAGTGCTGGCTGTATGTTTAGTATGTCGCTGACCTGTTAGAAGATGACTCACTTTTGAGCGTTTTGGAGCCTCTAACATG
The DNA here is from genome assembly GCF_011125445.2 of Fundulus heteroclitus. NCBI lineage: Eukaryota > Metazoa > Chordata > Actinopteri > Cyprinodontiformes > Fundulidae > Fundulus > Fundulus heteroclitus. The sequence continues at coordinate 33,404,682 of NC_046372.1, forward strand.
TTTTCTTACAGGAGTGCCGTGAATGTCGTATGTGTTGCCATCAACTCTGACCAGCCTTCCTGTCCGTACTGCAGAAAAAAACATTGCTACAGCATGATGCAGCCACCACCATGTTTTACAGTGAGGAAGTTGTGCTCAAGGGGATGCCTAAAGTCAGCTTTGTCTCATCTGACAAAATATCCCCCCCCGAGACATGTTTGCTTGGTTGACTATTTCTCGGCTTGTGGCAAATTTGCAATTGGGAATTCTTATTGCTTTGTGTCAGAAATGGCTTCTATTTCTGCTGCTCTTCCACAGAAAGCAAATATATGAGCTACACAACATGTTATCCTCCAAACAGGTTCTACCATCTGAGCTGTGGATCACTGCAGCTCCTCCAAAGTTACCAAGGTCCAAGTTGCTTCTCTCTGATTATTGTTCTTGCCCAGCTTGTCAATTTAGCTGGACGACCGTGTCTTGGTAGGGTAGCAGTTGTGTGACATTCTTTGTACTTTAGAATGTTGGACTGAACAGCCTCCACAACATTTAATGATTTATCTCTGACCTGTCTTCAGCGTACCTTGGTCTTCATGTTGACTGTTCCCAAATGCTCTCTAACAAACCTTGGAGGCCTTCACAGAAGAGATGTATTTATACTGAGATCAAATTACACACTGGTGGGATCTGATGACAGTTAGTAGCCCTGAATTTTATTCACGTATATTAGAGATAACAAGGCCGACTTCAAACTCATTTAGCATTTTTCAGAATTTTCATTTGTAAATTATTTCGAAATATTTTGTACATTTATGTCCTTCCCATTCACAATTGCGTGCTACTTTTTGATGATCAATCAGATAAAGTCCCATTAAGATACATTGATGTGTTTATAATTTGACAAAATGAGAAACGTTTCAAGTGGTATAAATGCTTTTGCATGTCAACGACTTCCAGAATAAATTCGTTTTGATTCAGTTTTAGTTATAAATAAAATCCTAAAGTTTGATGACATCCTTGGCTCTCCAAAATTTCTATAAGAGCTTTATTTTTGATGCAAGTTTATCCACGCCTGTTAACAAATTTGTAAACTGGTGCAATGAAATGTTTTACCAGATTTTCTCTGCAAATGTTCTTCCACCGGCAGGATGACATTGAACATGCAGCGAGTGGCGAACACATGAGACTGAGGGTTAGCAACAAGTCAATAACCAAAACACAGCAGAGCACTGAAGGTTATAAAGGTGTTATGTGTGTGCGGACTGCTAAACAAGCATCTACCTGTGTGCTTTGGAGTGCTTATTCAGGAAAGCTGTCTGAAGTCTGCTGCAAACCGAGGTATTCCTCCTCTGCCTCATTAGTGCTGATTTACGCCTTGACTAGGTAAAAGAAGGCAGGGTGGACCTCCCTTTCACCCTCCTCTCTCTCTGCCATTTACACACACTCATGGACACACTGCCATGCAATGCTCCTTTTTCTCTCTTTTCTCCCTTTCTTTCCTTATCGCTCTCCTTCTCATTCTCCTGCCACGCACAGACAATGGGGCCCTGGAGAATACCGGCTTGTGCTGAATTATTCAAATCAGCAGTGGCAGCAAGCCGGAGAGCAAAGGAGAGAGGCAAGAAGGTAGCGGAGAGAGAAGGGTAGCTGAAAAAGTGAGAGAATGCAGGATAATGGATGGAGGATTTGGAGGGAGAGGAGCAGGCAGAGACACAGGTTTGTAGCAGAGGTGAAACTCGTTGTCTCTGCATGCAAATAGCCTCTTGCTCCTGTACTCCCCCCCCCCCCCACACACACACACACCGCACACTCTCTGTGAGTCACCCCCTGCCCTTCACCGCTTCATTAATACACATTTGTACCCCATCCCTTCCATCCACCTCCTTTTCCAACTCACTCCTAGCGGGGGAAGAAGAGAGAAACATACGACTGGAGGGAGGAGGATGAGGAGATAGTGGCGGGGAGGGTGGGAGGCTGCGCTCGACAGCAGCAGCACGCTGTTGGCAGGGGGGAGAATGCGCCGGTAATTAGCCAGCGCCAGTACAAACGAAGAACCCAGGAAGGAGAGAGGGGAAGAGTAGGATAGGAAGAAAAGAGCAAAGCTCTGAAAACAAGCCTCCTGCCAGGCTGAGCTCCCTAGAGGCAAGACCTGGACATGACGGTGTGCAGTCTGGGAACAAAGGGAAGAGAGGAGAGCCGGGGAAAAGATGGGAGGCTGAAGAGTGGGCCCATGACAGCACCTGCAGAGATGGAGAATCTGATTTTGTTTGTGTGTATGCACGCTAGTGTGTGCACACGTGCATGTGTGGGCATGTAGGTATTATTTTCTTGTGATTGTGTATGGCACTCAGCGAAGGATGCCTTAAGGTGTATAGTGACAAGATACCGCTGCCTACCTCTGACTCAAATCTGTATTTTAATTCGCCTTACATTCGGCATGATCCTCCTCAGAACTATCAGCACTCTTTTGATGACAGTGACCCCCCCACACACACACACACATACACACACACACATACACATGCACTGCGCTGTCTGGTTGTCTGAGTAAACCACCATATAATGCATCACAGAAGCTGCACAGCATGAGACGTTTAGACAACACAAGTCGGGGACATTTCTGATTCTGATCTAATAACAATAACAGAGAAATAAATGCAGTGACAATACTACATTGTATGGCTGGGAATTGATTTCAAACATATTTCATTCACCTATCTGTCAGTCCTTTAGTTTGCATGGAAGTACAACACAATTTTATTCTAGAAAATACTTCAAACAGCAAATTAATTCTCTTGAGGGCATACAAGAGTGTCATTTCTCCATGAAAGAGGCCACTCGTCATCTGGTGTCATCGCTGGGTACCAAACTGGACTCTATAATAAGAGATTCTGACCCGTCCTTTATAATTAGCAAGGCGCTTGTAAAATTCTGCAGCTGGTTCTTATGGGGGGGGGGGGGGGGGGGGGGGGGGGGTTTAGCGTAAGTGGAGGCTGTATGTGTGTGTGTGTGTGTAATTGAGAGACAGAAAACTTGACCCCAGAGTCCTTTACCAGCCTCATTAGTAAGAGGACGTGGTTCATTAAATGACGTGAGTGAGTGGTGTGGGCTCAGCAGAGATCACACAACTCGAGCCCGTTTTGTGTGTTTTCCATTTGTTTAATAAGAACACAAGATGTAGCTTAACCAATAAGAGGATATATATTTTTCTCAATGCCATGTTTGTGTTTGTTGTGGCGTTTTCAGATTTTTCAACCTATTTTGAATTTGTGCATGTGAAAATAGTGGTGAAAATGGTAAAGAAAAATGCATTCAATATGGATATGGGGACTGCTTTGAAAAATAAACTCTCAGTTAACATTTGACTTTTGGTATGATGTTGTTTTTCTGAAATGCTGTGTTAGATTTACCCCAGATATGACACACGTTTTCCAAACACTTCCTGGGAACTCTCATATGACTGGCTCCGGAACCAAGAAGTAAACACAGGCTGCACTGTGAACCCAAGTAGTTCTGCACCGTACCCTTTTCGTTTGAAGGGAGAAAAGGGTAACTAAGACATTGTTGATGAAGAGGACTGATTGTTTAAAGGGAATGTTACTTCCATCCCAGGTGACAAATGAGAATGATTTAGTTTGATTTATAGTAAATATCATAGTTATAGCTCCTTTAATCCAAAATGACTAAAAAAATTAAAAATTTTAAGGATTGTTCATGATAGCTTGAGTTTACAGAGACAATGTTCAGATTTTGGGGGCTGGAAAAAATATTTATTACAAAAAATATGCAGTTGTGCAGCTGAGGTCTAAATGTCGGTTAGAGTTCAGTAATGCTGGTTGCTAAGCTAAATACCATTCACAGACATTCAGTACTGTTGCCTTGCAACATGACCCCAAGCTAGGTTTGAATCCCATCCTAGAGTCTTTTCTTCACAGAGTTTGCATGTTCTCCCCATACATGTGTGGGTTCTCTCTAAGTACTCTGCCTTTCTACCACAACCTTAAAACATGGCTGTTAGTTGCTGTAAATTGAGATTGTGTATGCATGGTTGTGAGGTATTGATGACCAATCCAAGGCGTACCCCACCCCTTGTCAAATGACCAATGACTGCTGGAGATAGACACCCCCCTCCCTATGACCCTGCAAAGATGAGCAGGTAAGGGCAGTGGATGGAAATGAACACATCTGATTGATGAATGACTGACAGAAACAATGGGATGTGTTTTTCCATTTACAAAGATGGTTTTATGCTAAAGAAATGATCTTGTTTAAAATGTTTAAAATGTCACCGCACATGAGGCCCATAATTTTGTGACTTTTCCCATTTTTTTCCTTTTGTTTTCAGCTCGTAATTATTCCTGAAATCAAAAATTCACCCTTTGTTCGTTTTCACATGTGAAATGCTGCTTGCTGGTTGTTGAAAAAGCTCAATCCGACTTTGTGGTTAATGAGCCAGAAAGGCCGGTAGCCACTCAGTAAATGGTCGTCCTGGAGTTCTGCAGGATGGACTGATTGCCAGCCAGGAGTCTCACAGGACCATCTATAACCAGTGGCCATCAGTAAAAATCTGTTACAACAAACCATACACACATTTATACATATGCTGTAAAAAAAAAATATGTCAAGACTTTTGTTTTGTGGACACACATGGTTATTTAATTCATATCTGAGTGCATAATATCAATTAAGCAAGAGAATTTCGTAATATTACATTCAATGAACCGGGAATTTGCTTAGTACTCCTCTTGTAAATATGTATAAACATTTAAAAGCAGAGAGAACGATAAGCTTTGTTTCTCTTGGCTCTCATTGAAGTGAAGAAGCACCTCATGCTGGCTGTGGATCAATGCATCCCTGTGGGTCCCAGAGCGTGAGGCCTGTCCAGCCATGCGGAACCCCAGTAGAGCGGGCTGTGGTTTGATATGCTGCATGATGTCTTCCAGCACAGCTGCAGCCAGCCAGCCTGCCCCGTCTCTCCACACACCATTTGGATTTTTAGCCCAGTACTCTACTGGGAACTGGGCTTGGCAGTGTTGGTTACAGGTCTCAGATGGACCACTGATGGGCCCTTCTGCTCCACATCCCTACGTGAGCAGGTAGAAAAGGTGGAGGGAGTCAGGTGTGTTTTCCTATCACTTGTTGCACACGAGCATCCAGAACAGATGCCCTCTGGTTTCTAAAAGGCCAGTACAAAGGTAAAAAATTAAAAAGGTGATTGCAGGAAAATATAACTTAATTGGAATTGTCTTTAAAATGCTGGGACAAAGGTTTTCCTTATACATACCTGCATACTTTTTCCGATTGCTAAACACTCCCAGCTTAAAGCAATAATTTATTCTAATTTCCAGGAAAAATATTTTTTTCCTAACGACTTCCTGGACTGGTTTGAGAAGACCTTTCTCAGCCATTAGAGATGTCATGGAATCTTATCAACATCACACCATGCTTTTAGAGCAGACGTTATGCACACTGTCTAAGCTGACGAGTGCATTGGAGTCAGGATGTTTGGCTCAGCAGGTTGTAAGGACTCTGAGTAATCAGGGTTTGGGGATTCTAATTAGGACAATTAGGTCCTAATTGCAATATAAACACATACTGCTGCCAGAACTGCAGCCCCCTAGAGCGAGGCCTTTGTAGCATGAACTCTCATTCTGCTCTGTTGTCTGCAACAGCCACATGTTCTGCAGTCCTAACTTGAACGGATAATACTGTTATTAGGTGGCTGCAGAAAACCTCCTTTTAAAGAGACATACAATCTTAAGTCAAGCAAGTCCATCTTCAGCTGCTTTACCTTAAGATTAATTACCAAACAGCTAAGTGCAATTTTAGATCAAATGTTTTTGATGCCCAGCTGGAGGGCAAATATCAGATAATTTTGAGTTTGAGAGAAGGATCCTGTACGGATCTACCAGATGCCTTTGGAGAACTTTCTAAATACATTCAGTATAGGCACTGCCAGGTGTCATCCATTCATCTGTTGGTCTGTCCGTTGGTCCATCGGGTTATCTTAAACTATTCAGAAATTGGGTTGCTGTCATGGTGCAGCTTTGCCTGCTGCACCATGGACATTTCATGGCACTTTCCACCTCCCATACACCCCAGTTCTCCATGCTCCACTGATCAGTTACACCTGTCAGTCTTAATCAAGCCCGGACTCATTCCACCTGTCAGCACTCCTACTTAAACCTCCCTCAGTCAGCTCTTCCCTGTCGGATCGTCTGCTCATTACTGCTCACCTCATCCTTTCCTTTTCCTGCCTGAGTTCCCTTCGTCTACCCTTGCTACCCCAGCCATGCAAGTTTTCCCTCTGCCATGCTGTTGGTTCTCCTGCTACCCCATCAAGACGGGGAACCAGGAGTAACAAGGAGACCTATTACTGGTCCTCACATTGGACCAGGTTGAGAGGACCTATCCGGGGAGGATAAGTGGGGAAGGAGTTCTGTGGCCGTGAGTTCACTGATGGTAGTAGGTGGTTGAGTGACGGGAGGGCTGGCAGATGTTATTCTGGCGTGGAGCTCGAGCAGCCCACTGCAGCGGAGGCAAAAGGAGCAGCTGGAAGAACCAGGGTGAGTCGAGAAGTACCAGGGTGAATCCAGGAAGGGGAACCTCGTGCCCGGCTTGGTAACACCAAAGGAGTTTGAGGGGGAGATCGCCAGAGCAGAATCTGAGCAGCCAGGGATTCAGGAGACTGGTCTTCGGAGCACAGAGTCACACGGGTGAGTAAATCCAAAAAACACGATGAACTGGAGAAGACAGGAGACTAAGTCAGATCCAAAAACAGGAATTTCAAAAACTCACAGGTACGACGGTCAGGAGACAGGATCATGGCCTAGGCATACCACAACGGGGTAACACTCTGGCGTCTTCCAGCTGAGTGAGCACTCCTTTTAAACCCGAGCCGAGCAGCCCTGATGAGCCGCAGGTGTTGGCCACGCCCACCCGTTAACTGCAGCCACCTGTGGAGCAGAGTTAGTAGAGCACAGACACACAGAATCCTGACAATTAATATAAATAAATTTCACATCCAGAGAACACCATGATATAATGTTTACGTGAATTAACACTATATTTCAATCAACAAATCATCTGTCACTGCTAGTGAAAGGTAACTAAAACTACCAAGCAAAATTAAGATAAAAAAACTAAGGAACTATGTATACACCAAAGAACAAAAGGACAAATAGAAATAGTTAAAATCCATCATCATAAGAATGATTCAGTGAATCTTGAGTTCACTGCCGATCCAAATTAGAGAATCAAAGTTCATGAAGAATATGGAAGGAGATTAAATTAGCTTAACTAATTTACAACAACATTTGGTATGTGTTCAACCTATTCACAATGCAACTCCCAGTTAGATAAAGCATTATTTGAGGAAATAACATTTTAAAGAATGGTTTGCCAAATAAAAATCAATTACCTTTGGAACTTGATTTTTATTAATGTAATTATTTCTCCAGAGTAATTATTTCTCCAGAAATAATTAAGACTCAAATTGGTATGTTAGGAAACTAGAGGGCATGTAGGTGGACGATGTGTTGTGGCAAATCTGGGCTAGGTGGCCATTAGCTTCATGGGTTAGTTTTAAGTTACACAAAACGCCATTAAATCGACATTAGTGTTGCCTGATAATGCTGTACTGATGCTCGTCGCACTATTGGACGATGGCGAACCTAAACAAGCGTTATGATTAAACAAACTGTAGCAATGTTGGCCTAGTGGTTAGAACAGCGTGCTTTTGCACTCTGACAAGGTTGCAAGTACCCAGTTCAATGCCTGCAGACTGCCACTGTGGGTCTCTGAGCAAGACCTTTAGTCCCAGATTGCTCCCCATGCGCTGTGAAAAGCTGCCCACTGCTCCCTAAGGGCTGGGTTAAATGCAGAAGACCTATTTCATTGGAATGTACAATTGCAGTGACGAATAAAGATTTATTTTTTCTTTTAAGATGGCTTCTCATCTAGGGTGGCGTGAAATCAACCCGGACTGACAACGATCACAGCACCTAACGCACTACTCCACCTGTGGGTATTTGGTACCCTCTGCCTGCAGCAGTGCACATAGCTTTCTGCCGTGGTTGTCTGACAAACGGACTGTAACAGCAAGGTAGGGAGTGGGGAATGGGAGGACCTGTATCTTCCGGAGTGACTCGCCATATGATGATTGTAACCAATGGAGGGAGCTTTTTTTTCATTGATTTTCCAATGATTGGCAAGAAATGTCAGTTTTGGATACGCAGTGGCGCCACCAAGCCATGTCCTGACCACCCCACTAGCCAGTGTAAATTGTAGTAGCATAAGTTTAGCATTTAATCCGATTATGCACACCCAGCAAGGCAGCCGCTCTTCTTGACCTTCTATCACACTTTTATTTGTATCTGCCAGTATCTACTTTCCCCTAGTAACTGTTTTGTTTTTCAATAAATGAATAAATGTACACCTAATTCCTAAAATAATTACACAATAACAAGGAATTGTTGTTAAACTCAAAATGTTAACTGTTCTGTTATTGGTCTATGCATATTAGATCATTAGTAACATAAAAAAAAAATCTAACAATAAACCAAAAGATGTTAGTAGGCATTTAATTAAGTCTTTAAAATAGTTTTGTACAGGCAGCGTTACTACAACAGTAGAATAGAATCCTGAAATTATGGCTTTTAGTTTCAGTGTGCCACCCCAAGGTTTTAAATGGCCCCATCTGGACACCCCTATGAAAGGTTTCTGGAGGCGGCACTGTGGATAAGAGCTTGAAAACCAAGAGGACTTTCCTGTGGAATCTGACCAAAGACGACATGTGTAGTAAGGAGCCAAAACATGAATGTCCAGACCTGATACCAGCGTCTCTGAAGGTAGGCTTCATTTATTTGTCTTTTTCTCAGCTAAAAAAATTCCCGAGGAGGGTTTATGTGAGCTTCAGTGTTGCATAGTCTGCTATTAATAAGCGACTTTGGGCTTGTTTTTCTCTAAAATCACTTGTAACTTTTGTGAGTTTATTGGGTTTGTGTTTGAACACGAATTTGCTTTTCTTGTTGTTGTGCCACACAACAACATAGCCGGGGAAAGGCCTGGTGTGTATAAATGCCATCTAAATACATGCATTGGTGATGATTAGAAGCAACCTTCGTATTAGAGTGCGATGGTTTGCTTGTTGGGCTTCTTTTGCTAATTTTGAGGACTCTACACTTCAACCAGCATTTAAGCTGTTGTACAGTTAAATCTATATTTATTATTTGAAAATCAATACTGTAGTTAGTAGTCACTTATTTAATGACAGATACTTTACATCACAGTTGTGCAATTCATATTTTTCTAAAATGTAAAATACTGTAAATTGTTCAAGAAAAATGCTCAGACCTTCCTCTAGTTGTGCAATGAGATTTATGTCTTTATCAAAGTGCCATTACGCCCATATTTCCATAAATCTTTTTGTATTGGTATGATTTAGGAATGCAGTACTTTTAATTTAATTTCATTGTTATTTTTTGTTTTGTTTATTTCTACAATTTTTTGTATTTGTCTTTTATACTTTTAAAATGCACAGTATTAATGTTTATTTGTGTCTTGATGGGTTTGTTTACAGTAATATTTCAGTGCCTTTCATTTGTCTGTGGTAGTGGAGGGTAGCTGGGGTGAAGGGTGCCTCTTGGTCTGTTTGCCCAGGGCGCCAAACAGACTAGGACCCCCTCTGAACTTTAGGTAAAATATTAACTGCCTACAATCATTTAACATAACCCCAAATTAGAAAAATCATAAAATAACCTTTTGATTTATTGGAACTAGTGGGTAGACAATATATTATCTACCCAAAATGTGACTAAATCTATTTAAAATACAGTCTCAGCTCTTCAGTTGTGCTTTCTTTGTAACCCCCTGACAAAGTGGTCAAGCTAAACGTATGTATGATAATGTTATTGTGTGCTGTCACTTGACTAGGTATGAATAGATCTCTGATCAGCTGTTTATCATAGTCCAGAAAGATTTTTGTTTGGGATGTATTTTGTGAATACACATTTGCACCACAAATCCACAGATATCGCTTTTTTTGGCCTTGCTCAAACTGTGTATTAACATACATTTGTTCAAACTAGATCCTTAGGTGTACCAATTGCTCGATGTAAGTTATTATCAATGTGAAATGAACGTCAACCAATGAGCATTCAACTGGTGAAAGCAACAACACATTTGCTAAAGTTGTGCACTAAGTCAGCTCAGGCTACTATGGGTTTATTTGGAACGAGGCTGCTGGCCAACATTAACAAATGAAAAATAAAGCACTGGAGTGAGTGACTGTGTGGTCTATTTGTTTAGTCAGATGTCAGCTTGCGGGACTTGTATTAAAAGGTTGGGGCGGATCAGAGTTTTCCTTGGAGATAATTAAGGGTAACAGGTTGATTTAGGCAGTCCCCAAGAAGAGCTTCTAAATGCAGAGAAGGCATGAACGCTCTGTGCTCCCTCTTCACCCTCTCTTAAGGTCAGTTCATTTTTATCCTCGTCTGACATCAATTTCATCTTCTGGCCAAGCTGCTGACGTCTACACTGCCCAAAGTGCGGCAACATATGCTGACATTTTTTACACTGGAGGTTTGTGTTGCATGCTACATTCCACAAAAGAGAGCTTCTCTTCTTGATGTCTGCTGCCCACCATTGTGGTTTTCAGTGTGCAAGTCTCAGATGTGTCTATCTATGAATATCACAGAGAAGAAGGGCTTGATGTTGGGCTGGAGAACAAGAGGACTTGGCAAGGAACTGACTGAAGAAAGGGGTAGCTAAATGCTGGGGAGGTGATTACTCAAACCAGGATATTCTGTGTGCGGACACAAACTGAGGATCTGAGGAAAATTACTGATAACACAAAACTGTTAACTATACAAGAAGACACTGAGGAAATAGAATAAAGTGCAGGAATAACAAAAAAACATGAGAACTCAGAAAAAAATAAACTCAAAGTTCAGAAATTTTGCCAGATAAAGTAAAAAATGTGTGAAAAAATACTTTTCTTTCCAGACTTTAAACTGTCATATTGCATGGGCTGAATGCAGACGTAACACACATTTCTTTATTCCTGCAGTTCACCTGCTGGAAGGACAAGATTAAAGATGAACAAGATCACAACATTGAAAGACTATTGTAGAAATATTAATGTTAGCCGTTTAGGTTTGACTTCAACCCATGGCTAACTTTGGTAAAGCTGGGCATACACTGTACGATATTTTCAATCGTACTCAGATAAAGTTCACAGCTGACGATATCTGTTCCTACACTGTCTGGCCCGACGCCCTGAAGCAATCTGACTGCTCACACTGTACTTCCAAAAAACACGTCGGACTCAGTCCCATAGAGAGATGGCGCTACTCGGACTCGTCTATTTGTAAGCCAAACGGAAATAGTAGAAGAAGAAAAAGATGGAAGTGTGTGTCGATGGTCACTGTTAAATATGAGGCTCACGAGAACGAAATGTGCTGCTTAGGCAATTCTACGAGCTGCTCCTCTGTAGTTTGACTCCATGTCACACGTACCGCTGTCATGCTTCTCTCCACTCCTATGTTTTCGTCTGAGAAGAAGAAGAAGAAGAATTCCCTTGTTTGCACAAGGACAGTGCGCGAGGTTGGGGGAAATGGGCTTGTAGACGCTTGTAGCTCTGCTTCAACAGCATGATGCGCTCACGATCACTCAAGAGGACCGACTGAATTTCAAACATGTTTGATTTTCATCCGACCGTCCGATTCCTATTTGGGAGGTTGTCGTGAGAGGCTAAGCACCCTTGTTATCCTCTGTATACTACAGGACACACGATGCAGCTGAAACTCGGCCTGATCCAAAAATTTCTTGCATGACTGAGAAATCGACCCAAAAAGGGCAAGAAATTGTACAGTGTATGCCCAGCTTAATCCTTTTAGCACAAGTTTCAACTTTGTATCTTATTATGCATGATGCTTTCGAAACAAACCAAAAACTATTTATGTTTGAAAAGTTTTGGTTTGCTGGCAAAGACCTTTTTGAAGCTTTAGAGTGAAACTGCACAAGCCTATTATAGGTGAACGTTCTAAATAAAGTTTTAAGCATGGAACAAGAAAATCGTAGTACTTATTGATAAAATGTAACTCGTCCAAATGATGCCAAGTAAACATTGTTTCAAACAATGCCAGTACCAAAACCTGTTATTAAAATGGAGGTGGAGTAAACAGACAGAGGAACCAGACAGGTGGGTGCAGCTTGTCCTGCCATCAGCTATGATGGCTTAGAGATAAAGCAAAGGTGCCCCGAGGGGTGACAGGGTGCTGTCACCTCTCTGGATATTTGCAGTAGGTAAAAGAAAGAGGTTGGCAGAGGTCAAAGAGCCGCCAAGCGGCATTACACCTGCGAGGAGGAGACAAACGCTCAGATATTTCTGCCCTACCTTTTCTTACCTTAACAAGCCGTTGAGTCCCTTCCCTCTCCTCACCTTCTCTACATTCCTCTAATTCATCAATGTCTGGACTTTTTCTTTTCGTAGCAGGTCTGAATGTAACTGACAGCTAGCCCCCAGTATTACAAGACTGTGAACTTCACTCAGTCCCTGATGTTAAAGAGTTTTACCTCTAAGGTGTAGATAAAACATCCTAAATTCTGACTCTTGGGGGTTTATATTTGTACATTAAGGACCTATAGAGTCATATGGGTTCATAGTAGGCTGCCACTCAAAACAGCTCACCTCCAGCATCGCATAAGCCCCCTAATTGTTATGCCACTTCCCATTACACATGTCATTTCTCTTACCACGCTTTCATGCCCATGAGCCTGGCCAGCTGCTCAGAGGCAGGTGGAAGGTGAGGACAGGGCAAGGTGTCAGCGTTTCACCGTATAGGAGACACTCTAAAGGAAGACTTAAATGAATAATAATGATTCAGGTGACTTTTTTTTTCCTTCCCAGAATGTTCTTTTGTTAAAGTATATTTTTCTACTTGGGCTGTGTAATGAAAACTAAGTGTCCTGTGTTTTCCCACAGTATTGCAAATGTCATTCTATCCTCTAACCGAGGAATGTAAATGCATCATCTTTACCATTAGTATATGTAAGAGATGCACCTTTCAGGGTTCTGTGGTCTACTTCCACTCTTAAGTTTGGCAATGGTTTGACACACGGTGTTTTAACGTGTACCTTACCTTGTAAAGATGATGAGTTAATAATTCAGAGGCCATGAGCGAATGCCTGGCTCATTTCGCTTTTTCTCTTGCTTTGTCGGCAACAAACGCATATCTATATGAAGACTCTTCTCTGGCTGAGGTTGACAACATCTAGCAAATGTTTAAAGCACGTTGAAAAAAAAATTCAGTTTTCAATTTAGCAATTTTAGCCTAGATGTCTATGGACCATTTAGACATTCTTTCTACAAATATATAAAGTTGAGCTTCCCGTGAGCTACTTTCTACTCAGAAATCATACCCAAACTCAGGAGCTCCTTGCTTGGTACTGCAGATAACACATTAATCCTCATGAATATTATCAGAATGACTTGATTAAGACTAAAATACCACTTTTAAAAAAAATGCCTGAAAAATGGTTGTGAGGTCCAGCAAAGATTGACGTATTTTTAGTCTCAGGGCAAGGACTTCTCGAACAATATAATAATAAATACATGAGGAATTCATCTGTAAAGGCTTTTGCCAGACAGCTTTTGACTGTTTTATTAACGTAGAACATATTATCTGGGACTATTAAAGACATCCGGCATAGCATACACACATCCTAAATATCCACCCATACGTATGACCTGTGTCAAAGGAGAAACTTGAAGCGGCTTAAATTGCAGTTTAAAAGAGATAGTGTTTGAAAGTATTGTGACATTACCTGTGATGATTCAGTATCAATCAATCGATCAATTAATCAATGAATAATTGTCTTGATATGAATGACAGTTCGAAAATGGCTTTCACCAAACGCAACGGTGTAGCAGCTTAATCCCTAAAACAAACTGTCATTATAAACAATACATTGTGAGCAGAAGATATATTGCGCAGGCATAGTTGAAAAGTATGAGAGGCTGTGTGCAAAAGCCTCCCTGTTGCTGCTTCCTCTTTTATAGTTTGACCTTTCTCTTAATTGGCTGCCATGTCTTTACACTGAGATTCTGTTGGTCTCCCAGCCGAGTAATTTCGCTCCCTCTTCCCGCTAAAGCGTCTCCCTCTGACCCATAAATTGGTAGTACTTTAACCTTTCCTGAGTGTTCACTTTATGGTGTGCTCTTTATTCTTTTATTATGCAGATGAGATGAATTTTCATGTTTGAAATACGGACTCCGATTAGCTGCTCATGCTGTTTATCAAAGTCTCGCATTCTCAAATTGGTGCAGTAAAAATTACTTTTGAAAAAGAGCTCATAATGAATGACAAATTACTGTTGATGACCTGCCTGTGTAATTTTAGACACAGGGTAAGTGAAAAGAAATCTCATTAAAATTAGCAAGCCTGAAATTATTAAAATTAACAGGCTCATACTTCCCAAAGACAGTGTTTAATGAGTCTACAATCACAAGTTAAACCTTGCAATCAGTTGTGTGATACAGTTACGATGACAGTAAAAAACTGCATGCAACTCTTACATTCAGCGCTTTGCAAAAGCATTTATATCAATAAAATCTTGCCACATTTTGTCACATTAAAACCAAGAACCTTACTGTATTTTATATATACTGAGTCTGACAGACCAACACAAAGTGGTGCTTAATTCAGAAGTGGAAGGAAAATAAATTAAATCACAGTTTTCAAAATGTTTTATAAACAAAAATCTGCATTTGTATACCTTTTCCCTCTAGTCAAGTGTCAAATCAAGAGTGTTTTTACATAAAATCTAGTGCAACCAATCGCCGGCAGAAGTCGAGATAGATTGGCAAATAGAGGCCAACCTTGTATCACTTTTCTTCAGCTTCTTGAAATGTAAAACACATTTAAGTTTGCAGTTGGAACTTGCAAAAATGTACGAGTTTCATCGTTGCATCTATAAATGCCATTTATCAACCATCCATTAGACTAAACAAGGTTCATAATACATTTGTGGAAGTTTCTATGTGTGATTGTGGTATAATATACTTGAGGTATTGATATGTTTATTTCAATTTATTTCAAAACCTCATTGTATGACTGTGACCCAGAAATCAATACTTTAATTTACGCTCCACCAGCTTCAATCCATTCTGGCCCCGTCTCCTCTCCGGCGTATGTTGCTTCTGACTGGACAGATGTAAGCAGAGCTCCGGGTCTTTCTTCTTCTCTGCCGGCTGCCTTCAGTCTCACCACAGAATGGGAGATAACGGTTCGCTTAAATCTGTAACAAGCTTGAGATCATCATCCTCCAACCTTCACAGTTTCTTGCACAGCTTGGTTTTCTTTCTAATCCTTCTGTTGGGACTTTTATGTTTCTGCATGTGTTGTAGAGAATATAATCTGATGCAAGGAGCACAAGAAAATTAAAAAACCAAAACAAGAACATGTTCATCTAGTTACTTAGCAATACTGAGGCTGCAGCAGTGTTTGAAAACAGACACACTTACCCCCAGCATCTGCAAAGTGGCTAAAGGGATATCCGAAAGATCTTCTACTATCTTAATTTAACTCCAATCTTAAAAGCATCATAAAGGTGATACATGATAGCTTGTATTTGACTTAATTAATGTCTTAACCAAGTAAAATATAATTTTGATCACTTAAAGCAGTAGTTCTAAAAGGTATTCTGTTGCGACCCCTTTGAAGAAGGAAAACTTTTCAGCTCCCCCTCCATCCTAAAAAAAGCTTAAAACGTTATTGTTTTCTGTTTGAATGCATTAAAGCAGTTGATTACCCAGAATCCCTTTTAGAATTTATAACAGACAATGGTTTCTAACAACTAGAATGTTTCAACAATCCCACACTTTTTTAACTAAATAATATTAACAACAACATAAATGGCATTCCACCCGACTTGTAGCTGCTTTTAAAACAAAAGATGAAACACAAATGTTTGCTGCCTGTCGACACAGCACGTTCTCTAGCAGGAAAGAGTTTTAACTTTACCTCATATGGCAAAAATAATATCAACCCATAACAATTAAAGATTAACTTCAGTTAGATTAAGTTTTGTACATTTTAAGAAGTATATTGATTGTATTCAAATGTGTTGTTGTCACATTTTGAAGGCCTGTATTTTCTGGACAAAAAAGGCAAGGCTGTTCTGGCATCCCCACTGCAATACCTTCCCCGGGGGTGCATCCCACTATTAGAGAAGCACTGACTTAAATGAAATATCTCTGATCCTATACAAATTCGAACCATGAGAGAGGCGAACAGTGTAGTTTGAACTGTAAGCCCCACCCCCAACTTTTTTTTCCTGCATTATGAATCCCCCTTCTCTCCCTCATAGTCTCCTCCTAGTTCACATGCACAAGACTAAACACGCACCTCAAGCTCGTGCACAATCCTCCAGAGGAAACAAGGCTTCATCAAGGGACTTTTCCACGTTGGCTTTGACATAAATGGCTACGTCTTGGGTAAATTTATATTTTCTTACACTTTTAGGCTGTTTAACCTGAAAGGGTCAAGGTATCTCCACCATCCCTGGTACTTGGGCAGCCATGCTGTTACTTACCCTGCCGTGCATGCGCTGGAGGAGCTGCTGCTTAGCAACGGCACCGCACCTCGTTGTGCCATTGGCAAAAAGAAGTTGTCCCAGGTTGTCTTCTGTCTATTGCTCATTCCTACAGATAAAAAGCCTGAGCTCGTTTGTGAAATTACATCTCTTAAGTGATAATACATTGTGTAAAAAGCATTTTTCTTAACCAGACAAAAATAAATTCAGGTAGGGCTTCTTTAAAGTGGTGTTTTTCACCTTTGGGATCTGACTCTTTACCTGACTCCGCCAGATAGATTTGCTCCGCATATCCATCTGGAAACCTTCCGTTGAAGTAATTTTGGGAAGGGGCGAAAATACTGGTTAGCTGATTGGCCTATGTTGGTGATAGACGGGCCAAATAAACCAATCAGATTCGTCGTCGCTCGTAACAGAGCGACGACGAAAACACAACCACAAGCCAAGCTACTCTTGCTGCTGCAGGTAAAGGCTCGTTAGCTCAGCAAAGAAATACTCTGTAATTCCAATAAAACTTGCTCGATAGCCACGCTAGCGCTAGTTTCATCGGCTGAAGCCGCCATGCTGTTAAGACTGAACTGACGCGCTTCCCGTTGCGTCACACCTCAACCCGCCTCAAAGCCAACGCTGATTGGACGTTCGTTTGGTGAACGGCTCCAAATTTTCTTCAACGGAGAGTATCCAGACTGATCTGCGAGTGAAACCTTGAAACCTCGCGAGATCAGGATGGTCTCACGAGGCTATCTGACTCTAGTCATATTACAAATATAGGTTGCATACCCTCAACAAACACAATGTACTTCATGATACAATACAGAGTATGTTTTTATTGTATATACTTTTTAGTCAACAACTGAAACTGCCAAATTTCTCTTCCAGACTACAACGCTTAGAACAAATCAAAGTGTGTTGCAAAAGTCACTTACCTAGTGTACAAATTTAAGACCTATCCTTTTACTCACTTTTTCCTCCTGTAGCATCTATTGCAATTGAGGTGCAACTTATGTTAAAAACAACATCAAACAACCTTTTGCTTCTTTTTCAAACAGCTGATCACTGCTTTTCCTACTGTCAAGTTGGTAGCAGTGTCCAGGACCAACTAGATTTATTTCAAGTGAAGACACCAAAAGAATCAACCGCTGGTTAGATATTGCCTGCTCTGGTCTCTCAACGGAACCTCACTTGAAAAATCAAGAATTCTTCCTTTAAGGGCTCTGGCTGTGCAAAGCAAGGAAGATTTAGCCCTTCAGGCCAGATTACCTCTTTTTCGGAGAGCATAAGGCTGAGCTAGGCCGAGAGGTTTTATTCTAGCAAAAGAGCATGCATGAGCTGGTGGTATTGCTCAAACAGCCCTTTGCCTCTTCTGGATTTATTAGCCAATTTCCACAAGCATTGTCTTTCACTTCAATCTTAGAAGTGAGGGTGCAGCAGGCAGAATATAGGGCTGCAATCATCCAAGTGTGTGGCGACAAAACCTCTTGCGCTTGCACCTGGAACTCAATAGATATTCATGAACATTCTCGTATTTAGAGAAGGAAATAACTTAATACCGACAGTGTCGATGGAATAATAGCCATTTCCTGCCTGACTTGCAGCCCTTCAGAAAATGAGATTGCGCTGGCCGTCATTTTTCTTGTCTGCCGGGTGTTTCCACGCGCGAGTCTATGGCCGCCGCTATGCTCCCTGCATTGGCAATGAGGTACAGACAGGGAGAGGGTTTGAAGGAAGAGGTAAGGGTGGGAGAGAGCAGGGGTGACTTCTGCAAGACACAGAGGACTTGCTACCCAATTCCCTAAGAATGAAAAAGGAAGTTGGGTAGAAAACAAAGTCATAAAATCTGACTGAATCATATGTAAAAATGTATAAAAAGGTATGCATGGCTGCACTGTTTCGCAGCATTGTTTCCTCTGATTTCAAAATAAACAGCTCTATCCAGTCCAAAGACACTTCTTCCACCTAAGCCAAGAAAACTATTGCATTTGTGCCACGGTTAAGACTGATTACTTCTATAAGAGGAAGCGAGGCAAGTATCTCCACTGTGTGATGGAAACAGAAAAAGAGGGAGTGAGAAAAAGAAGACAGAAACAGGAACTGAGTGACGTGGATGGATTAATAACCTGAGAGACAAAGGAATCTTTCAAACTATTCCTTAGCATTACCTGGCCTGTCACGGTAACCCCACCACCACTCTTATAAATTAACCATCTCACAGAGGACCTCCATTCTCTTACCCTCTCTCTCCTCCACAATTAGGTTTCCCTCTTTTGTAAGCCTTCCTTATCTCTGTTTCTTACTCAGGCTTCCATCAGTGTGGGCATATATCATGATTTTCTTTTTTTTGTTTCGTCCTTTTTCAGACCTTTATCCTACAAAATGCTCTACATTTATCATTAATCTGAGTAGACAAAACCAGGGGTTGCTAATGTCATAGCAAAGTGTCCATCTATATAGATTTAGACCTATAGGAAAGTAGAATATTAATGCTAAAGAACCTCTTGAGCACCAGATACCATATTGAGCTCTTACAGAAAAGTGTCATGATTCTCTTTTGTGTGCCTCTGCATAGAGACGGTTGACCAACTCCAGAAATAGCTGGCTGAACTTTAGCTGTTTCAATGGGTCTCTCTCTTCTGGGCACACACGCAGCAGTCAGAGAAAACATGTTATTTTTGGCCAAGCTGAGAGACACCACTCATTGAGCTTCTGAGCTAAAAGTATAAAAAAAGTGGTAATTTCTTGGTATAGGATAATAGCTCAGGTTTTCCTACACAGTTGTAAAACGGACGCAGAGACAGTGGTTGGGCTGCAGGAGGTGGGGGCGTTGGTGGGGTGCTTAAATTAATTTGATCTCAGATGCCTTCGAGACAAGGGCTGGTGTGAGTTAGCCCTGCACCCAGACAGAAACCTGAGCAGATTGCACCACTACTTTGTATTCCAAATTAATTGGCCTCTGAAGATCGCCCTCTGCTCCTCACAACACTACTGATACACATTTTTCTTTCCTCAATTAAACATGTGTGCCCCACATGCAGCTCCTCACCACTTCCCGGTGACTCCTTTCTCCCCTTGTCACAGAGGGCCAACCGGGCCCTCATTTAAGTAAACAGTGCAAGTCGGCTAAAAGAGAACAAAATCTAAGGCTTGTGTAATTACACAGTCAAGAAAAGTCCCTCTTATCTTCAAATTATTTTGTTGTTTTGGAATAATTTTTTAAATATGTAATGTGTTGTCCTTTTGTTTTTACAATTTAAATATGAAACATAACAAATAGAGCCTCATGCAGAAGTTTGGGGATATGAATTCCAGTTATTTTTTGCATGATGCAACGCACCATTGTGTTAGGGGTACCCAATTTTTTTTTTTTTCAGTCATTAACAGATAAATGCCAGGTATGCACATTTCTAAGATTTTAAAAAGCTTTACTTTCTCAAACACCTTAACCTAATAATCAGTCACACAGTGTGCTTTATATATAGAAGTATATAGTGCTCTATATATAAAAGTAAATATTTGAGTTTTAAGTCAGAAACATCAAACAGAACCTCTCTTTAACAAAAGTTGCAAAGTTGGAGGTCCCCAAACAACACAGAGATCTGATCCAATATGGCTACTGTGGACAGAAAATGCAGCGAAGCTCCAGGGCTTGACAATGTCACCCAGTCATGCCTGAGAGCTTGCACTGATCAATTGGCCCCCATCTTCACTTAGATATTCAACAAGTCTCTAGAGCTGTGTGAGGTTCCCGCCTGCTCCAAACAGTCCACACTCCTGGCCTCCAGGAAACGTACCATGATGGGGTTAAGGGACTACAGAACTGTAATTCTGACATATGTGGTCATGAAATCCTTTGAGTGACTGGTGTTGAAGCATCTGATCTGTGAGGACTGGACCCTCTGCAGCTTGCTTACCGGGCAAACAGGTTGGCAGATGATGCAGTCAACTTGGGACTACACATCCCGCACTACCCAGAAACGGACACTAGGATCCTGTTTGTGGACTTCGGCTTGGTCCTCACCACAATCAGTCCATTCATCCTCCACCATAGGCTCACCCAACTCACAGTCCTGGCCTCCACCTGTCTGTGGATCCCCAGCTGGGGATCATCTTTTCCCACACAAGAACCATCAGCACCCTCATGGGTGTGTTCTTTCCCCGTTCATCCTCTATACCTACAGAGATGACTGCACCTCAGTGGATCCGTCTGAAACTCCTGACGATTGCAGACAACTCTGCAAAGAGTTGTATTATTTTCCTCTATTCTGTCATTATTCTTATACAACTTGCATTTGTGTATTCCATACTATATATTTCTACATTAAACCAAAAGTCAACTGTGTATTTGTCTAGTACCTTATCAATGAAGCAGATTCCGCATACTTGTAAAATGCTACTTGGCAATAAAGTCCTTTTTGATTTTGATTGTGAACACCACAGTCATTGGTCAGATTCAGCACAGTGACGAATTTACATACGGGCAGGAGGTGGATTAGCTGGTCCACTGGTGCTATCAGAACCTCCTGGAGCTTAACCACCCCAAGACAGTGGAGATGATAGTGAAATTCCAGAGAACAACCCCCACACTGCCTACCTTAACCATTCTCAACAACACTGTGTCTACTGTGAATCACTTCCTGTTCCTAGGAACCACCCTTTTTCAGGACTTAAGCTGGTCCTCACACATTGCTAATGTACGAAAGAAGGCCCAGCAAGGACTTCCTGTGGCACTCCAAGAAGGACAACCTTCAATGGGAGCTGCAGGTCTTCTTCCACACTGCATCTAGTAAGTGTGTCCCATCTTCTTCCATCACTGTGTGGTTTAGCTTGGCAACAAAACAGGGCAGCTTCAAATTGCAATGTACAATTGGGTCTGCAGGGAGGATCATCAACTATGTCATACTGGACTTACTCATAAAAATGATGTCTGAGGGTATCTTATCAGCCTCTTGAGGATGACGGATTAATTTGTCTGCAGAGCTCTTTGCATCTTTAAAACTCACTAAATTGGACAGACTACATTCTAGTTTTCACTGGTAATGCATTTCATGACAAACATAGGAATGCTAATTGCTAAAATAAATTTTAAATACATAAATAACAAGCATAGTAGGCAATGCTGTAGCTTTCAAGATATAAATGCATCTGCATCTGTGGCCAAAACCACTGCATATCACTGTTATTTAACTTGCCTCTATTATTTCTTTCTCTCTCTTTAGAAAAAATTTGAAACATACTATAGAA
Organism: Fundulus heteroclitus; assembly: GCF_011125445.2. Lineage (NCBI taxonomy): Eukaryota > Metazoa > Chordata > Actinopteri > Cyprinodontiformes > Fundulidae > Fundulus > Fundulus heteroclitus. Next base: position 33,426,492 of record NC_046372.1, read on the forward strand.
TGACTAAATCTGTTTTGACAGACAATGCAAAGTTTTTTTTATTATTAGGTTTTGGCTCTAA